>NW_020824868.1:317500-621123 GCF_003285875.2 Drosophila novamexicana | reverse complement strand
GCCACAATTCAAATGCTTGACAAAAAGGCAAAAAAAAAAAAAAATAGGGAAAAAATTATAAAGAAAAAGCTAAATGTCCAGGCCAAGGCAAATAGTCGCAACGTAAAGTGTGCAACAGTAAAATGAGAGAGCGGAACGGCAAAAGGGAAAAGCAAAGTAGGAAATTATGATATCATCTTTATGACGCCATTATGGTTTTTGCACGTGTGTGTGCGTGAGTCTTGTGTGGTTGTGTGTGTGTATGTGTGTGCGTCTCACCCTTCAGTCTATATGCTATGACTAACAAGCCCCAGCCATCTGCCCGCTGCGTCTATAACCCAAGGCTGTCATGGCGAACTGGTGTAAATGTCAAAGACCGGAAAAAGCAACACACACACAAACACACAGACACAAACAAACTAACACACACACTCACACGCACACACACCAAACTAGAGAGGAATGCAACAGTTTTGAGAGGCAACATGTCAACAACTGTCCTCAGTGTGTCCATGTCAATGTCTGTGGGAGTGAAGTTCTGGAATCTGGAATTCATCGTTTAAGCTCTCGCATAAAGTGTGACCAGTGCACTTGACTAGAGCTGGCCATGTCTCGTGTTTTTTCAACGTGACACGACAGGTCACTTGCTATTCCATTCGATGCAAACCTAAGCAAACACGCAGAGCACGGGCTTTAAATAGGGAGAAGTATCAGGCATATCTATCAACTCAAATCTAGTCGATAGTTTCACGTAAGAATTTTAAGTACGACTTTCTCGTGTTATACATAATATATTATAATATAATATTTTGGTATTGAATTTTAACTCTCATCTTATGTTAAGCCAATATTTGCAATTTAATATTGGATAAAATGAATGTGTATTGTCCGAACTTCATGAAATATGACAAACAAATATTTACATAACCCAAATCACAAGGCTATAGCTTTAAGAATGAATACTTTCTCTATTTTGGTCGAAATTGGGGGAAGTATCTGAAAAATTTATTATTCCCAAGCTATGAAATACTATACGAAGGCCTGCATATTATTTTATTATTTCGTGTATCTAGCGTTTATAATGCGCGAGTTAAGCTTAAGAAACCAATGCCCAATTTTGATTCGTATCGAAATTATGGATATACGACAAGATATCGAGGAGAATCTATATTTAAAATTGTAAGATCGTCGCGTTCATACGGATAGGCAGGGGCACTCAGAAAGACAGACAGATAGATGGACATGGCTAGATCGGCTCGGCTATTGATGTTGATCAAGAATATACCATAATATATTTTGTATACCTACCTAGTTTGATGTATCGCCTACATACCTACCTAGTTTGATGTATCTCGCTCTGATCCTCTAAAACCCAAATCTCAAAATCGATATTTATCGGTATTATGAAAATGAAGAGAATGATAATCTGGTTCTGCGTTGAGTATGGGAGAACACATATTTTAAATTTCGGACTCATTCAGACGGGCCGACAGACAAGGACATGGATACATCGACTCTGACTCAGCTGAATATATATATATAGGCATATATATATACTTCATGGGGTCGAAATTGCCTTCCTCGTAAATTTTTCAACATCAATGGGTCGGATATAAAAAAAGAATGTTAAATGGACAAACAAAAGCAAATGAACATTCGCAATAAACATTGAAAAACGAATTGTAAACTTTTCTCTTCCCGACCGTGTTTAGTTTTTTCGTGCGTATTTGAAAAACTGTTTCGTGCTTCCATCTCTACTATAAATCTGTCCATAGACAAATCGCATAGCTTAACACATTTATTATTGGCTTACATGGAACACAGATCAGTTGATATTATGCCAACAGATATTTGTTGAAGCAAACGTTTTGTGGACTCATTTGAGAAACAAAAATTGAACTAAAACTTTGACAATTTCTTGCACTTTTCGCAAATGCTCAAAAGCACATCCAAATTCAATACGATGACAGCGAAAACCAGCACCAAATAGAATGTGGTACGAATGTGCCGTCCAGTAAAATAATCGGACCAGATGCAGCAGCAGACACGACTCCGCGGCACCATGGGACGCAGTGAGCCCATCAATTCGTGCATCCAGAGGATTACAATCGAGCTGTCCGTCTGCGTGGACATGTTGACCATTTCAGATTCCAGCTCCAAATTCTCCTCCTAAATGGGGCATTAGGTATTTAGCTTCCATGCGATTCGGTTGGGCAACGAACTTACGGCTAGCTGCATGCGTCTAGCTTTCTTCTCTTTGTTCTGCTTCAGCAACTGCAGGGATGTGAAACCATGCGGTCGTCTAGCTATGCCCGGCATAGATCTAGTTGTCTCCTGCCTGGCCGTGCCTACGGGATACGCATCGTTGTCTGCGGGTGAGGCACAAAACAGTTGAGACCCGAGAGAGTTCCCGAAATTTTGCAACTTTCTTTTAGAGATATATTCTCAGATGTGCTTTAATTAAGATATACTTTTCCAATACAGGACATAATATAGCAGTTCGGCTAACAAAGAATTTGTTTCCTATTTCATTTTACGACAGAATATATCAATAGAGCCGCATAATATAGTATTGCGATAAGGATAAGATATTGTCAAATATAAGTGACATATGAAAAACAAATAGTTTTTCCAGGCAAACATTTAATATTCTTTCCTATATCAGCTATATGATATAGTGGAACAGACCCTATCGACTACATCACCTCGGCTTTGTGGCTACTGATCGAGAATATATATACTTAAGATCATATTATATCTCGCCTTTCAGTGCTTTACGCTTACCCGAGTACATCATTTGGCTTCTTTAGTCTTTGAATAAGAATTTATAAAATAAATGCGTTGATTTTGGCTCAAAGCAATTTTACGGACTGAAGTCTATATGTTAATACTTTTCTATATTTGGCGATTTGTATTCGACTAAAGAAATTAGTCGACTGAGGCTCAATGTAAGTCACAGTTTGGAAAGTTATTTTGACAACAATTACGAGCCAACTTGATTGGAAAATAAATGAGTATATGTGAATTGGAATAACATATTCGGAAGCGAGCAGCACTGATCGACTAGATGTATACTCTGTATACAACGCTAAGTAGCCATGTATATGATGTAACAATTTCTAAACTTTCTTTTCAAGTTTTAAGTATATATACTTATTAACGCTTTCTCTGCCATACAACCCATTACAAGATGGAGCGAATGCCTAAGCATATGCTAAAGGGGGCTTCGAATTCTGCACTTCATATGGTAGTCGCAGCCTGTCTCAACTTTATTTTTGTCCATTGACTTATTCTGAATATTCAGCTCTGGCCTGAGCTGCTGTTTAGCATAGGAATATTTGTAAGGAAATTAAAATTTGATGAATTATTTAAATGGCATCACATGACATATGCAGGAAAAGCAGAAGAGCAAAGAAAAGCAAAGATTTTCATTAAAATTGATATGAATAAGCGATTGCGATTAGTTTAATTTCGAAATCTAATAGCTCCTAATGTCCGAAAACCTATTTGTGCTGCACACATGAAGCATAATTAAATCATATGCAGAGTAGTCGCCAGGTTCAAATGTAGTCACAGCTGGCAACCCTGTCGACGCCATTCGGCTGGGAAATGGCTTAAATGGGATGCAGGAAACCTGTAGAAAAATGGGTTTGCAGCAGCTCGCACACTCAAATGAATCGACATGAAATTGATATATGTCAAATGGCATTTGTTGCATGTGTAAAGTTGACGGCAGTTGCTGCCAATGAGGGCGAGGGGGCACTTAGCCGCTATCTGTTGGCTCGGAGAACTTCTCGATATTGGACAGAGCAAATAAAATTGAAGCTTTTTCGGAAAATGTGAAAAGCCGTGCTTTTCTCAATTAATAATAAATATAAAATAACAACAACAACAAGGTTGACAATGCAATTGATCTAGAGAATTTGCCAACAATCAATCTGTTGATTAACATCTTATATTACGCAAGACAAGAATTTGACTCCTATTCGTTTGTATAATGTTTTCACAGAAGATCAAGAATAATTTAATTGCGAACATATTTTTACTCATTTATTCTTATAACATAGGAAACATTCCTGGTATCGTAGCTTATATGCCGTTGGGTTCAGCTATATCAATGCTGTCTCTTGCGAACTCGCTATTTTTATCTTAAACTTATTTACTTTTTCACAAGCTCAACTACAAAATGCATAAGAAGCCTGTAAGCATTACTAAAACTTCGTGAAAATCGCGAAGAGAGAGGCGTTATATGACAGAGACAGCATAAAAGCTGGCCACACTCAAATTTGAAACCATTTTCATTGATTTATACTTATATTATAGAAAAGAGACATCCTATCATAGCTAATACGCCCTTGACTTCCCATATCTCAAGTCCCCCTCTATAAAAACTCAGCTATAATATGAATAAAAAACCTGTAAATATAACTTGAACTGTGTGAAAATCGCATAGAGAGGCGATATTTGACAAAGACAGCAAAAAAGCTGGTCACACTCACTACATAGACTCGATATTTAAGCAGAAGTCTGTGCTTTAAAAAGTTTTTCACGTAATTTCTGCTAACCAAATTTGTAATTCAGATGCTGTAAACTGAGCCACGCCCCTGGCAGCGTCGCGCGTATCTAATTAAACGTGAAAAGCCTTGACCTTTGAACCAAGTTAAAGATAAACAAAAAAGGCAAAAGATAGCAGAAAACAAACAAAGTGGCGCCGCAGCCGCAAAATATTGAAGGGGCGGCAAATCGAAGACAGGAAGTGAAATATTTGCGTTGACAACGCTCGCACAATATGTTTTTACATGTGTTCGGGTCTGTTCAACTGTGTGGCACAACATAGCCGTGTGGCAGCCCCTACAGCAAGTTCAGCTCAAGGGTTGGCGCTGGGACAAAACGGTGAGGGGCGAGTGGAGAGAGTGAGAGTGAGTGAGTTGTGGGGATGGGGTTAGGCATCGAGTTGTTGTTTCAAATGGCGTTATTGTTGCTGTTACAATTGTTCGTAAACGCAATTTCATTTGGCCTGCACACTGCGATGTTAGTAAAACTCATGATGATAATGATGATGATGATGTGGATGATGATGATTACGTGGCAGACTCCCCCACTTGAATAGCACATATGTAAGAGTACTGCAGCTGGAGTGTGAATCATTTCCGTTTGAATTTGGTTCATTGCATGATTTTCACATTAAACGCGAGTCGTGGCAGCAATGCCAAAGCAGGGAACGAGGTGTGGGCGTGGGGTTAGTTCACTCAGTCAGCTCCTCGGACTGCGGACTCCTGGAGCTGCGCTTGGCTGACTGTCTGCTCGAGCCCTGGTCGCGCTCTTCTGCTTGATTGTGTTTTCCTTAACTTATTTTCAAGCGCAATTATTGACGTGTGCCCCTCCAACAATAATAACAATGACAGCAGCAGCAGCAGCAATACTAGCAAATGCTGATGATGATGATGTTGCTGATGATAATGATGATGTTGTTGATGTTAAACTTTTCTGTATTGTTATTTTAGCTGTATTTCTTGGCACACTACGAAAGCAAATGCTTTGCGCTCGAACGGCTTAAACAGCTTTATAATTGGCCTCGCACTGGCGGAAAAGGAAGCGCTCATCAAGTCCCTTAACCAAAACATTTACACACACACGCACACGCCCATACACACACGCAAACGCATGCACACCCTCGCATCTTTATAATAACAGCATTTACTTATTATTCAAGCTGCGAGCACAACTCGAAACTGAAACTGAAAATGGAATTGGAATCGGAACTGGAACTGGGCCGGGTTCGAAGTCGGCGTCACGGCCAGAGACGCTGCCGGGAACAGGAGGGGGCAGGGAAGCGGGCATGGGCACGGCCAGGGAGACGGGAGCACGGTGACACGGGTGTCTAAATAAAAGTATCAACAACGAAACTCAATTTGAAACAAAAACAACAGCGAGAAAAGCGAAATCGAGTTTTATACAAAGGAAAAAACAACAACAACATAACAAATGGATACACAAATACAAATCCATATATAGATATATGCACAAATACACACATAAGTGCCACAACAGGCGCTAAAACATAACATAAAACATAATACGTACACAGAAAAACAACAGCAGGAACTAAAATATTTAAAATTTTCTATTGAAGTGCACGAAACAAACAAAAAACAAGTAAGAGGTTCTAGTCGGGAGCTCCCGACTAGGGTATACCCTGAACTCTCTTCTTCCAACATCAAATGCATATATATATTCTGTTTTAAAAGCTATATGTCAAGTTTGGTGACTCTAGCTCAGGATATCGATGTCGATTTTATCGATTGCTTGGAAACGGAGTAAGTTATCGATTATCGGAAACAAACTCGATCTGCGCGGGAACTAGGAGCACCTACATCTAAAATTTCAGTCTCTAGCTCTTATAGGTTCAGAGATCCTTGCGTTCATACATACGGACGGAGGGACAGACAGACGGACATGGCTAGATCGACTCGGCTATTGATGCTGATCAAGAATATATATACTTTTTAAGGGGTCGGAGATGCTTCCTTCTGCCTGTTACATACATTTGGCTTTCGCACAAATACAATATACCCTTATACCCATTTTTAATGGGTTCAGGGTATAAAAAATAAGCCAAAATTTCACTAGGACGAAACTCGAATGCCCTGACTGAATACAAAATCTATGAAAAGATCAAATAAAATAAAATAATAATAAAACTAAATTAAATAATAATAATGATGTTAAATAAATAAAATATAACAAATCAAAATATATTTCAAAAAATACAAATAAAGCAATAATATTTATGCCAAAACCTAAATGGAGTATCTAAAACTGAAAATCTCAAAAAAATAATAATAATATTAAATCCTTCTTTTATATCTGTTGCTTGTGTTGTTTTTGTTCTTATACTCTATATAATATACATACATACATATATGAAATATATTTAACAAAGTTTTTAATTGAAAACTAGCAGGAAAATCGAAATGTGTAAAATTTGTAGACAGCACTAAGAAACAAAATAGTTATGCATACCAAATTTTGTATTTTCGACAAAACGCTATAGCTATATTATATACAGTAAAACGATCTTGCCAGTTCCATATAACTGAAGATAGAAATTCCCCATTTCCGATTAACTCTTTATAGGTACCCGAAAAACTTAGATAGTCCAGCATTGTGACACCACATACATATCTGATATGAAAATCAGCAAGACTCTCGCTAGGGTGTGTAAAAAAAAAAACTCTTAAAAAAAAAGAGAAATGAGAATGAACTGGGGAAATAACTCAAGAAAAAACGGAAGTGCAAAGCGTTTCCGATTAGTTCCCTTACTTTTCATTCTTTTCTTTTTTGGGAACACATTCAGCCAGTTATTTGACATTTGTTACCGTGGGCTAAGGTGCGTTAAAATGGTTAAGCGAACAAATATAACTCTAATTAGGCAACATAATGTGCTGCTTTTTTATTTGAAATTGTATTTGTTTTAATTTGCAGATTCATTTGTTTACCTGCAAATAGCCAACTCTCTCTCTCTCTCTCCCTCTGTCACCCTCGATCAGTGCTTTCCTTGCCGTGATTATTATTATTCTTAACATTCTTTTGTTTCATGCACTGCTGAACGCTTTCGTCCCACTGTGCTCTCTGATCTTCAACGGCGCTTGTATCGTTGTCGGCTGTCAACGATGCTCGCAGGCCGCAGCAACACCAACAAGAAGAAGAACAAGAACAACAACTGCAGTAGCAGCGAACAACTGTAATCATAACACCGTTAAAGAGGCAGAACATAAACAAAAGCAGCAACAACAACAACGCCAGCGCCGCATCGTTAAATACGCCCAAAAAAAAAAAAAAAACAATTAAATGCAGCGAGCGCTTAAGAGCAGCAGCTGAACGACATCAAGATACCCTATTGAACAGCTCGTAGTTTGCGTGTGTGTGTGTGTGTGCTGGCTAAAGCTTATCTACAGCCGATTTATGACATTGGTTGCATGCGAAAAAAATATTATTTAATAATAAAAATTTTAATATTGAGTTTTTCTTCTTGTTTTAAGCAACAAATTGTGCTCCAAATATGTTGATGTAAGACAATAAAAGATGTTTTCTTAATTTACAAACTAATATACCCGCTTTTCGTATATACATAAATTTGTAGGACATAAATTCTTGCAGTCAAAAACGTGCGTTCCACAATTTTGAAGTGCAGCAATTAGAGCACACGCTAACGATCTCGCTCTCACTACCTAACGCTACCCCGCCCCTACGCTCAATGCTGCGCGCTCTCTCTCTCCCTCTCGCTCTCTCTTTCGGCGGATCGGTAGCGCCCACCCAACATTGAAAGAGGCACGTTTCGCTAGAAGCAGCATTCGCTGGCAGCTTTAGCGCTTCCGCTTGCGACAAGGCGCGGAAACAGCCGCCACGCAACGTTGTCATCAATTGAAGGCCGAACGCCAATCTCATCTCTCTCAATCGCTCTCTGCCAGTGTTGCATCCTGTCTCCCTCACTCCCACACTTGGCTGGCTTATCGCTTTGGCTCATTGGCATTTGAAGCGTCTCGTGTTTCCGTCTTCGTTTCTGTCTTCGTTTTCGTTTTCGTCTTCGTATTTGTCTTCGTCAATGCTGCTGCTAAGTAAGTAATCCCAATGCCCTGTGCCCAATCTCTGGCAAAATGCACATAAATTCGTTTATAGGCGCTGGACCGATCACGCCAAGCACACACACACACAAACGCACACACGCACACGGCATACACGTGTATTGTGTGCCTGCGCCCATTTCTTGCCATTCTCTTGGTTCCATTCCCATTCATTCAATGCTTCATTGCTGTGGTAATTGCTTCCAAATGCTTAAATGCTTTTATTGTTGTTGCTGTTTGTTGTTGTTCTTGTTGTTGCTGTTGTTGTTGTTGCTGCCGCTGCCTCAATTTCAATCTGCGGCAGTTGCCTCGTCTGCCACTCAGTTTCAGTTTCTTTCAAGTTGTTGTTGTTGTTCCATGTCCAACATGTGTCGTCCTCATTGATTTGTCGTTGATGGGCGGCTCTTGTTGCTGCCAACGAAAAGGGAATGGGCTATAGGGAATGCTGGCTAGATTGGGGATAGGCTGCGTATTGGGCATTTGGTAGGTGAGGCATTGTGGGGGCATGTGGCACGGTCGCTGCAACGACTGCGTCCAAGAAAACTATTGACATTTGTCTGTCACAACGCCGCATCCGCCGCATATGCCGCATGGCAAGCCATTCATATCGACTGCTGGATGGAGTGGTGAGGGGGAGGGGTAGGGGGAGTGGGAGGAGGGTTGGGTATGCGACCCTCGTGATTTTTAGGGGGCGTTGCTCGTAAATTTTGTTTGGAGGCCCCTCAAACAATTTGGGCATGAAAACAATTTGCACATGGAAAGCTGTGGATAACAGCCACGCATGGGGGGCAGCTTGTAGGTGGCACAGAGGGGTGGGGAGCTAAGGTAACTGAGAGCTGGGCCAACTTGCATTCTGGGCCATTCGAAGCGTTTTAATTATGAGGCGGCAACTGTTTGCCGTTGTTATTGTTGTTTTGTTTTCTCTCTTTCTCATTGTTGTTGTTGTTGTTGCTGTTGCTGTTGCTGTTGCTGTTGCTGTTGTTGTCAGCTTGTGCTTTCGTTCTTTGTTCTTCGCTGTTCGCTTCTTCCCTCTTTCTTTTATTGTAATATCTTTGCTCTCAGCACATTGTGCCAATTTTTGCATGGGCATTTTATTCAAATTTTTAACCTCATTCACAATCAGTAAATTTAACAACATTAACAACAACAACAACAACAACTACGACAACAACAATCTCAAGCTGCATTGTCAATAGTTCCTCGAACCGATTTGAGGGCGTCTTCATGTGCTGCGTCACCGTTGTGTGAATCAGTCACTCTCTGTGGAGAGAAACTCGCCGCGTTCGTGACTGATCACAGGGGGTCACAGCCTAGAGAGATGCCTGACAACTCTAGAGTATATGAATCACTGTGATATCCCAATGAATTCTAAAGTGTACAATAGAGGGGAATCACTGTGATCACGGTAAGTGCTAACGATCACAGTCAGTCAGATATGATAAAAGTGAAATACTGTGATTAAAGTAAGTACAAATAATCACAGGTAGTCACCGCCGTGAGTGAACCCTGGAAAAACTAGTGTCTATGGTCAAAGTGAATGCCAGTATATTAGTGATCACAGCAAATGATAAAAGTGAATCACTGATGGAGTGATCATGGGTTGTCACGGCCTGCATGCTCGCCCTGAACTCCAGAGTATTTGATAAAAGTGAATCCCTGTTCTAGAGACCACAGTAAGCACAAATAACCAAAGGGAACTCTATGATCATAGTAGATCACAGTTTTAGTGATTACAGTAAGTGTGAATAATCAAGGGCAGTCACAGCCGGCAGAGATCCTTGGTAGCTTTATATATACCCTAATATGATCCCAGTTAATGCGGATGATCGCAGGGAGTCACAGCCTTGAATGAGCCCTGGAGACACTAGTGTCTATAAATCACTGTTTTAGTGATCACAGGATGTCAATAAAATACTGGTAACAAGAAAATACCCGAGGGCGTCACAGCCAAGAATGCTCTCTTGGCACTCTCGTGTGTAGGATCGTAATGGATCACTGTTTGAGTGATCACAGTAAGTCTAGGGATAAAGTCGTAATAAAGTCTTTCAGAGAAAAGTCTGGCGCATAGCATAATATTTAAATAAAATGCTTGGTTGGACTGTACGTTTAAGAAAAGCACAACAAATAATAATAAAAAACAGTATATAATATAATAATTAATTTATCGAGGCTTTCAGCTTAATTTTTGTAATTTTCTTTTTTATGCAGCACAAGTTTTGTGCTGTGTTCTGTAGTTAAGTGTACTTTTTAACCGTTACTGACACTGTTAATCCATAGTCAATAAGCTAAGTATTTAACTGGACAGAAGAAGACTTCGCCAAGTGTGACCCTAATGGATTTCAGCTTGCGTCAACTGTTCCCCTCTCGCTGTGCCAGTTGCAAGCAGTTTGTGTGCCAGGCCCCATTCCCATATAACACTTTCACAGCGGGCGATCGACCATCGATGGGCATACCGTATCACTCCCCCCCCCCCCCCCCCCCCCTCCACTCCTCCTTCTATCTCGTTCTCTCTCACCCACCTTCTCCGCCACATTGTGCAGTAGAGTAGAGCTGCTGCCGCCGCCGCTGTTGCTGTCACTTTGGTAGCTTCCGGCTGCTGCATCTGCTGCCCACCAATCAAGAGCGAATGCGTGGGTGTGTGAAACAGGGGAACTGTGAGGTAGACAGCGGGGCATGGGCTAATTTATGCTTGTGTATAATATCACTTAAGCCTGCCCGTGCTGGTTGATATTTATAAAGAGACGCTGTTAGTAGCCAGCGCAGCGCCTATGTTATCCTTAACAGACGCAGCGACTGCAAACAAGCTGCTGTCGGCGTCAGCCAGCCAACAACGAGCCCGAGCGACCGAGAGCCCGAGAGGCCGAGAGCACGAGAGCACGAGGGCACGAAGACAACGACCTGGTTTTGCAAAAGGAATCGTCCCGTTCGCTGTTATCGTTCGTTAGTCGCTTCGTCTCGCTTCGTGTTCGCTTTTTAGTACACACTGAGAGCGACAATGCGACAGCGTCGTTTCTGTCTTGTTTTGTTTTTGTTTTAGTAAAAGCAGCAGCAGCAGCAGCAGCAGCAGCTACAGCAGCAGCAACGAATGCGCGCACGCGACGCCAATGCTGGGAACAGTTTTCTGCAATGCGCTGCGCGTGCCAACGCCTGTTGCTGTTAACGCTGGCGTCGCTGTTGCTGCCGCTGCCACTGCCGCTGCCTCTGTCGCTGGCATGCTGAGACTCGCTCTTGGACGGGGCAGCAAAGCGCGTGAAACATGTTTTAGTACGTGTTCCGCCGTGTTAGCAAACAGTCGTGTCGCCCCAACGAGCCCAACGGACACGCTGTGTTGTGACTGTGACTCCGACTAGCGACTATTTAACATCGTTTTTGGACGCCCGGAAAACTTTAGCCGGACGGCCAACAGCAGCAGTAAAACGACAACAGAGCGTCGCGTAGCGTCAACCCCCGCCACTTGCGTCAGTTGGCCACAAGTCGAAAAACACGTTAAATACTTGAGAGTAATTATACAAATCGCCAGATATATATATATATAGACATATATATAAGGTATACGGAAATGTGGCTAAAACGGTCTCAAAGCAAATCTCGACGCGTTTTTGTTGCCATTTTTTTTGCAAGTGCTGCTTTTTGTTGTCGTAGGTTCAAATAACTAAAGTTGACCCCACCAAAAAAAAAAAAAATTCATAATAATAATAATAATAAATAAATATATAAATATTATATATGCCAGCAGGATTCTATGCAAAGTGAATTTTCTTGCAATTTCAAAGTCAATTTTGGAGCAATTATTTAGCGTGATTAAAGCAAAGAAACATATCTGTTTTTTTTTCTTGTGTGTGTGCGTGTGTGAGTGTGCGTGTGTGTGTGTGATTGTGCAGCTTCCTGTGCAACCGGTCCGCGGGCGACAGGTAACAAGCTGCCACAAGACGCAGCAGCTCGCGCTGCACCTGCAACACGCAAAACTAATACAACAACAACAACAACAACAAAATCTCAAATAAAAGCAGCCACAAAAAAAATATATATTTAAAAAAAAAATAAACCGAGAGCAGAAAAACCCGTTTTTTGCGGAAAGCTGCTAAACTCGAACAGGCAACAAAACAAGCCGCAGGCAGGCCCAAGGCCGCAACAACAACAACAACAACAACAACAACAACAGCAAAGACGACAACGAAGACACACAACAAAAGCCACAACAACAACAACAGCAACAACAACAGAAAATTGTGTCTTGTGCGCGCATTTTTCCTGCTGCAACTTTGCGGCGCTTTTCACGCTGCTGCTGCCCAAATTGTGGACATTTTCTTTATGGTAAGTTATTTATATTTAAGACAGACTTAAGTGGCAGTCCACAGCGAGTGGTGCTTAAGCCGGGGCAGCGCGGGGCAGCGCGGGGCAGCACCGGGGCAGGCTTTTAGTTAAGCGCTGCGAGGCGCTGAAAAGTATGCTACACTTTTTTCCCAGCTGCCGCGAGCTGTTCGCGCGCGTGTGTGTGTGTGCGTGTGTGCGTGTGCTTTCTTTTCCGATTTATCAATTGCAGCTGTCAATTAATACATCGGATATAACTAGTTTGAACCCAAGCCCCCCCCCCTCTTTCACACGTGCATGCAGTTTAATGAAATTATATGTAAGCTGCCGAACAAAGGGTTAAACAGCTCAGCAACAGCTTCCAACTGAAATTATCCTATTAGCCTACTGAGCATGTGTCCAATAGGAATATAACAGTGTATGTGTGTGTGTGTGTGTGTGCGTGTGCGTGTGCGTGTGCGTGTGTCTGCTTATTTGTGTTGGTGCAATTGATTGTTATGCTCAGCCAATTGGTGTTCATTTCTGATGCATTCCAATTGAACATGAAGCTGTTGATGCAACTTGATAATCTGATTGGACTCTAATGAGATTAGATGCAGCTGACGTACTGCAAGTGCATTTACCAATTGGCTTGCGCATGCTGCTCGTAGTTCTAATTAGATATGCGCATTTTTTGCGATAATTCATAGAGCGAAACTCGAAACATTTTGAAAAACACAAACTAACTTGCCAATTGGACTCACTTTTCTGGTTGGATTTGTGTGCTGGTGCAGGACGTAAAATAAGCCTATTTCTTGCACGTAAATTGGATTAATTGGTCGATTTTTATGCTAGCAATAGCTAAGTACTAGAAATAACAAAAAGTGTATTTGACAAATGATTTTGTGTAGCATTTTCTCCAATTGGAACTTTGTGTTGGAAATTGATCCAAGTGCGAGAAGAATCTTTCTATTCATCTAAAAATTGAGAGCTTCAGTAAAACAATCTGCTTGTTTTTTTTTCAAATATCTTACTCTAGATCTGACTTCTATAAAATAAATGCAAGAATATTAATTTCTGTCTTGCTTTAAGATAATTGGAGAATTATGACAAGTAAACATCTCAAGATAGTTTGTATATTTGAGGGAATTATCTTCGGTAACTATCTTAAGATAATTCGCATCTTCAAGAGAAATATCTAAGGTAGATATATCCTAAGATATTTTGCATATTCAAAGATAATTATCATAAGTAAAAATCGTAAAATAATTCGCATATTCAAGAGAATTAACTTAAGTTAAATGCAGAAATATCTTAAATATATTGACTGAAAACAAACAGCTGCTTGTTTTAGTTAACAGATACCCTACATAAAACTAATTGGCAAACAATGGAGCGCTGCATTGCTTATAGATTTGATTTGTTGCTCGTGGCAAAAGTATGCCAGCTTATTTGTAGAACTGTGAATTTTCACTTGCAGAAACAAAGCTTACCAAAAAATGCGTCGGTTTCTCGCCGTGCTGCAAAATCGAATGCTTCAATTTGAGCCCCAATCGAATTGGCCAACTTTGCTATTTTGCACTTTCATTTTTTTGTTTCTTCCTTTTTTATTCCTTTTGGCCAATTGCCTATGACAAAGTTGGTTTTGTTACTGCTGCTGCTGTTGCTGCTGCTTTTGGCTGTGCTTGTTGTTGGCCAATAGAAAGCCCCGCTGCCAATCAAATTTGCGTGTCTTATCCGCCCCCGCACACGCCCCCGCCCCTCTGGCTTTTAAATATGCGCGCACAGAATGTGGCTTAGACCACAACAAAGCAGCGCTGCCTGGTTAAAAGGGTGGGGGGTGGCGGCGGGCAGTGGGCGGGGCGGCAGCTAGAGCAAAAATAAAAAGAAAAAAAACCAACTACTACTACTAGAGGAAGGCACTGAAAATGCCTTTCAATGGCGCTCTCAGCTGGCACACATTTAATAGACAGATTCGCCAGATAAAAATATGCATATATCTATATATATATATATATCTGTGTGTGTGTGTGTGTGTGTGTGTGTGTGTGTGTGTGTGTGTGTGTGTGTGTGTGTGTATAGTTATTGCTCCTCTAAATGTTTTTGCGCATAGACAAGTTTTATAAACTCGGAAGCAACCAATTGCCTTTGGGCCAAACTAAAAACTAAATAAAAATAAATAGCAAATGCCACACTGACTGTCAGATACCCTATGCCTAGTATAAGCGCACACAAAGCATTTGGCTTAAAGCTTTCATTTCGTCGAATGTTGCAAGTAGTTGTTGCCACAATTGCTTTGCCAGCAAATGTCTAAGACTGTAGGGTATTCGGTGGCCTACTAACTTATTTAAGTAGTTGCATTAGAATGATCAATAAGGCATCATAAATTTATGATTATCAATTAAAAAATATGATATTATTATCAATAAATATAAGAAACAATTGACGAAAACTCAATCAAGCTGTATGCCCGATTTTCACTGGCAAATAATAGAGTATATAAAAAAGTAAGAAACTTTCGAGTGCTTCAAAAATGTGCAACATTTGCTTTGCGTCATAATAGCAACACCGCGGAACGCTGGAATGTGGAACGCGTGGCATGGGCAAATTTGCGTGCATTAAGGGAACGCGCTGGCAAGCGGAACGTGCACAAACTTTTCTAATCAAATTAACAGAGAATTTTAATCTGTTGCGTCTGTCTGTCAGCTGTTGTTGTTGTTGTTGTTGTTGTTGTTGTTGTTGTTCTTGTTATTGTTGTTGTTGGTAGCTGGGCAACAACAACAAGTGCAAATTATCAAAGTCAATTATGTAGCCACATAAACCAAGTGCGCAAAAAGAAGCTAGCACACACATACACACACACACACACACACACACACACACACACACACACACACACACACACACACACACACACACACACACACACACACACACACACACACACACACACACACACACACACACACACACACACACACACACACACACGCACAGGCAGACTAGCAAAGCATAAATAATGCTCATCATTTGTTGCTATATTTGGCCAAGCAGCGCGAATGGCAAAACTTTTGCCATAGCCCCAACGATTTAAAGTGCGCCACACACACACACACACACTCACACACACACACACACACATACGCATACGCATAGCACACACATGTGTGCGCTGTGACTGACCTTGGAGTCCTTGCGATCTGTCGGTTTCGAGCGCTGAGCATCGCCATTTGCCGCTGGCATCATATTTATTTATATAAATACAAACGCAAAAAGTTCCTGCATAAAACTGAATTACCGGAAATTGGCCAAAAAGCAGCAGCAGCAACAACAACAACAACAACAACAACAGCAGCAACAGCAAAACGAAATGCGAACAGCATAAAGTAGGTGGCCAAAAAGTTTTTACCTACTTTTCGCTCGTCTGCCTCTCGCTCTTTGCCTCTGCCTCTGCCTCTGCCTCTCGCTCTCTGGCTCTGCCTCTCTCGCACTCTTGCTTGCAATACACTTGCAGCGGCTAGCACACTTTTGACACGTAATATGTAACGCATTGCAGAATATGTCTTCGGGCATACAAAAACACACGCATGCAATAATATTTTCTTAATCAGAACAAGCTGAGTCTGGCTATGCTAATGAAAGACAAAACTGCATACATATGTACACACATATGTACATATATATATATATATGCATGGTGTATTTCATGCCTGTGTATTTGTCCGCCAGGGTATTTAAACTTTGCCAATGCAAATATAACGGCACTTGTCTTGTTCCTTTTTTTTTATATGTTTTTGATTTTTCCATTTTATTTTTATTTTTTTTTCTTTTGCTGTTTATTTTTATTATTTTTTATTCGGTATTCGGGCGTAAATAGAAAAAACACACAAACTAAAGGCGCAGCGTGTGAAGCAAATAAAAGGCAAGAAACTAGCCCAAAAAACTTTTGTCAAAGCGGCCAGCCAAGCAGACGGCAGCCGAACGACTGAGACAGACAAACAGACAGACAGCAAGACAGACAGGCAGACAGGCAGCGTGAGCGCGAGTGAGCACAGCATAAAAATAGAAGAAGAAATGGAATGGCGAAGACGGCCTGGCACAACAATGCAATGCTAACTAACGGCGCGAGGCTGAGCAAAAGGCGCATTAAAGCAGCGACAAAGAGCTAAACGAGTGAGCCTGACATTGCGTCGAAGAGCGACAAAGAGAGAGGGAGAGAGAGAGCGAGCGAGCGGGACAGAGCGTGTTAGCGCCTAACAAAAGGGAGTTGAAAAGAGAACCGAAAAAGAGAACGCCAGGCAGGCTGGCAGTTGATTGTAAAGGCAGCTCCACTTGATGCCTTGCCCCCGCCCTCCCCCAACACCCCTCTTCACACTCCACAGACCGACCAGCCGAAAAAAAGGTAGCATTGCTACAGTCGAGGGCAGCCTCAAAGGCAAACGGCTAGCGACAGGAATGTGCGAGCGAAGGGGGGTTAGGGGCAGCTGGTTCGTTGGTTGTCTTACATAAAATTTCAATTTCTTAAATTTGGTCAAAATGTACGTGTTAACATTTCAATAGAACAAAGTTTGCCACTGAGAGCACAAGCTAAACAATATAAATGTTTTGATATGCCTGGAAAATATGCATAAATATTTGAGCGCAAATAAACAATAGGCGGACAGACCTGAAGATACCACGCATTTTAATTATTTATTTTGACATATATAGATATACATAGAGATTAAGAGATTCAATGATTTTTTTTTTTAATTTTTAAAAATACATTTAGGAAGTAAATTTAGAAATAATATATTATTATTGAAACCTTCGGCTAACAACATATTTAATATCAATTAATTAGCATGTTTTTTAGCCTTATTTTTTTTTTAATGAAATATGGGTAAGGTGAGGTTATGTTAAGTTAGGTTAGGTTAGGTTAGGTTATTTAAGGTTAGGTTAGGTTAGATTAGGTTATATAAGGTTAAGTAAGGTTAGGTACGGTAAAGTTAAGTTAGGTTATGTACGCTGAAGTTTGGTTAGTATAGTCAAAGTACAGTTAAATTAGATTATGTAAGGTTAAGTTGCGTTAGGCAAGCTTCAAATGCAAATATTATGAATAAGTTATTCCACAAGCCCTATAATATAATTCAGCTTAAACAATTTGAAAAATGCAAAATAAATATATATTATAAATAAGCGTTAAAAATGAGTCTTGAAGTGTTTTTTTGCCTAAATATATTATGAAATTATTTTGTTTTTATTTATTTTAATAATGTTCAAGAGTGCGATTGTGATTAAAGAATCATCAAAGATTTTAAAATGTTTGAGTATTTAATTGAATGAAGTGCTTTGTTGCTGCCAAAGCCAAAGCCAAAGTTAAAGCCAAAGCCAAAGCCGAAGCCAAGGCTCTGGCTCTGGCTCTTGGCCGGGCCAACTAACTATCGCATTCTCTAGTCAAATAAACTGCCGCAAACACAAATTTAGGTCTTAAGCTGCTCACTTGAGAGCGGCAAGTTGCAAATCTTGAGATATATATTAGTTTTTATATGTATATTATATTAGAGTATAGTATGCTATAAAAGAGCACTTGCCCCATGCAGCTGCCCCCACCAGATGCAACTCGAGTTGAGTTTCATGAAGTTTCAGATCAAGTAGACAATGTCCCCGGGTCCAGGCTGACCAAAACTTTCGCCTAACTAAGCACCTATATATATATATATATACATATATATATACATATAGACATCTATATATGTGCCTTGTAGTTGCTTGCAGCTTGTAGGTCATGGACTTGGGGTTGCAAGCTTGCTGCTGCATAGGCGCGTTGGCCATATAAACAATGTCAAGCCAAGCAAAGCGCAACAGCAACAGCAGCAACATGACGACAAACTTTTCTAATCTAAAAAAGCACAAAGCCAAACATACAGCTGTAGCAAACCGAGCAAAAGCAACAGCAAGTATAAAAGTAAAAAAAAAGTAGTGTTAAAAACAGCGGAGGAAAGAGACAGCAGGCAAGCCAGGCTAAAATAATATTATACCATTAAATTTTCATGTCAATTTCAAACAAAAATATCACAATCGAAAAAACAACAGGAGCAAAGACTACGCTTAGCCAACGTTACAATAGCCTGATAGAAATAAGAGCGAATCACAACTGTAGACAAAAAGGTAGTTGCTCAATCAATTAGTCAGTCAATCAATCAATTCATTAGTTAGTTTATAAATCAGCCATCAGTTAGTAAGTCAAGCACTGACTGAATCCTTCAATCAATAATTCAGTCAGTTAGTCAATCAGTGAGTTATTCAGTCACTTAAGCACTTCGTTCATCAGCAACTCAGTCAGTCAGTCACTCAGTTCGTGAATCAGTAACTCAGTCAGTCAGTCAGTCAATCAGTCAATCCGCAAATCAGTCTTTCCTTCAGTTGGTCAGGACACACAGTATGAATGATATAGATGTATAGCTGTATGAATAAATGATGAAATCAAATGCTGTGTTGCATGATTGAGTGCTTAGCGGCAATGCCCTACATCATGAGTGTGTGAGTACTTAGGAAAAATGCGCAGCTCGGCCAAGGCTGCTGTCGTAGTTGTAGGCGTAGTCGGGCCGAGGGCGGAGACACGCCCACTTTGCTAGTTAGGAAGGTGTCAAAAGCAAACGCCAATTAAATTGAGCGCCAAAGATGTAGGAACAAAGCAAAGTATAGATATGTAAGTATGTATGTATATGTGTATGTATATATATATATATATACATATATATATATATGTGTGTGTGTGTGTGTGTGTGTGTGTGTGTGTGAGTGTGTTATGCAGCACACAAATGTAAATCAGTTGGGAATGCAAAATGATATTATATGTGTGTGTATAGTTTCTCACACACACACACACACACACACACACACACAAACAGTAGCTTTCCACGTGTTGTTACGTCCCAGACCTTGTGATTGATTATTATGCTAAGTGTTTATGTTTGGTTATTTGATAGATGGAAAAGTAGCTGTGCGTATAGAGACTGAGATTGAGGGAAATTTGAGTGCCAGCAATTAGCTGCTAATGAAAGAGCTGAAAATAAATCTGATATGAAGTTAATTGATCCATATATGCCAAGCGCTTAATCATATTTGGTGCCAACCCATGGTAAGAAAACCCATAAGTGGACGACAAATGATAAGTAATTAAAAGCGTGGTGGCAAACCAACGGCAAACGTAAAGGGTTAAATGTGTGTGAAGTACAGCTGAATGTCAATATTTATCGATTAACGAGTAGCCAAACTTGTCAATAAATAAAGAAAGATATCGTTCGATACGCATTTCCCAAAGTATCGAGTAGCTAAGCTTTTGTATAGATAAGGATATCTATCGTTGAATAAGCATTTCCTAAATTATCGACTAGCAAGATAAAAATATCGATCGCATAAGCATTTCCTACAGCATTGAGTAGCTAAACTTATGCATAGATAAATATATCTTTCGATAAATATTACTTAATTTATCGAGTTTGACAATCATTTCCCAAGTTATCGTTCGATAAGCATTTTCTGAAGTATCGAGTAGCTTAACATGTTTATAGATAAAGAAATGTATCGTTCGATAAGCACTTCCTAAGCTAACATATTTCGAGAAAACGGAGAATCTTGTTTTCGATAACAGCGGTAAATATCGATTTAGAAACAATGCCAATATATTTATTATGAAGACTCTTGCCTGGCATCCGCAAACTGAGGATAATAGACTCTTTGCAGAAATCTGTATTCATGTTGTGCTGAAGAAGATCGTTGGTGGAAAAGTAAATCGCAACAATTTCGGTTGTTAGTGGTGCATTAGGCAGCATTTTCAGGTGCTTCAATTTTCGAGGCTTTCAGAAAGCATTTTGCATTTACAATTCACGTTGTTGTTGTTGTTGCTGTTGCTGTTGCATTGGCAATCACAATGCCTGCCTCGTCAGCATCGAGGCAAATATAAACCAATGCAGCTGGCAAATTTTATATAAGTTCCGCCCCAAACAGGGGCAGCCCACCCCCGACCACACCCCCAACCATCCTGCCGCTGCACTCTGTGCAGATAATACAAATGGAATAGCATAACTATGGGCGCATTTTACTATCGTTCAAAGGGAGAGGGTGGCTGCCTGAGATGGCAAATTTCAAACGCTTTCGCTGGTGACCTATAACCGACCCCCGCACACGCCCCCGCCGCCATGCCTGAGCCCAAGCTTACGCCATGGCCCAGCATCTGGAGAGAACATTCTTGTGCTTCGCATCGTCCGATTTCTTTAACGCTGCGCATTCGAATGACCTGCTCAATGTAGCACATCCAACCGCATCACCCGCCCACCACCAACACCACCACCCACTCAGCCTTAACGGCACCCATCCACCCACCCACACTCGCACACACTACTTAATAATTCAATTCATAGGCTCAGTCACGGGCTGAGCGTCGCATTTGCAGTCGCAGTCACGAATACCAAAAACGTTCGCTGCCGCCTCAATCGCGCAGTATTCGCATCCTTGCCGCCGCTTGGGGCACAGACTCCAGACGGCCAGTTGCCGCCGCCTGCTTGACTGTGCGCCTCGCCGCACTCAGGAAGTCGAGCTGCTCGGCGTATATGGCTGCTGCTTTCATTTTGGCCAAGAGCTACGCACGCTTGGCCATTTCACCTGAGTGGAGCAGCCAAGGAAGCAAGCAAAACGAGCAAAACAAAAACAGGAATAAAAAAAATCCACAACGAAATTGAGCAAAATATTTGTTGACTTTTATGTTGGATTTTTTTTCTTATTTTACTTTATTTTATTTTTATTTTATTTTATTTTTTGTTGTTGTTGCTGTTTGCTTTCATTTGCATATAAAATTTTTATGCTGCGCCCGAGCGCGTTTATTTGCTTTAGCTTTGGCCAACGGACGGGCTGAACTGCAGCCGCTATCAGCTGCCCCTCCCCCAGTCCCCTCTCCCCACTCCCCCCTCGAAGCTGTCTACCCAACACTGCTTGTTGCGCAACGCACACGCTGGGCTCGACGGACTTGCCACATTCATTTTGCGGTCATGTCTAATACAAATAAACGTGCCACACACACACACACAGCTTTGGACACAGCGCAGTCGTAGTTTAGGCCACGTTTGATGTTTCTGCAGGCGGCGACTCAATTTTTGGCCCGGCTCATGTTTTATTTTGCGCACATTATGGCAAATCATTTTATTTGATGTAAATAGCACGAAAGAAGTAAGAAATACAGATAAAAAAAACTAATAAAATCTTTAATGTCTTACAGCAAAGCAGATCCTAACTATTAGATCATTTGTATTAGGGTTCGAAATTAAGAAAAGCAAAACTTTTTCCTTTTAGATCTACAGAAATTTGTAGGGATAAAAAAGCAAAAAAAAATTGCTCAAAACTGCCTTTGGAACGAATCTGTTACATTGATCTGCTTTTCTCTCTCTCTCTCTCTCTCTCTCTCTCTCTCTCTCTCTCTCTCTCCATCTCTCTCTCTCTCTCTCTCTCTCTCTCTCTCTCTCTCTCTCTCTTTCTCTGTCTCCCGCTCTTACTTTCTCCCTCTTTGTCTGTCTCTCTCACTCTGCCCTCTCTCTCCTTCCATTACACTCTCTCTTTCTACCACTCTTAATCTCTTTCTCACACATTCTATTCTCTCTCACACATGATCATTCTCACTTTCCCTTTTCCTCGAGCTCTCTTTCTCTCTCTCGGTGTTACTCCTTCTTTCCCCTCCCACTTAGCTCACCCTCTCTCCAATAAAAAGCATGGCTGAAATTCATGAAAATCGCATAGAAAGGCGCTATTTGCCAGCATGTGCACGAGCGTGTGTCGAACAATTATTTTGCAAGCATTTTAAACTGTTCGCTTGTCAAAATACTTGTCATTGCTAATGTTGTGTTATTTTGTGGTTATTTTAAGGGATGGCAAACTTGCTAAGGAATGTAATTACCCAACGTTTTCCGCATTCCAAGACCACCCAAAAAGAAGGAAAATAACCGCCCGCATCATCACATGCAGCCATTTAATTGGCTTATCAAAAGTGCTGCATACTTTGTGGCGCACAGAGTTTGATGAATGTAAAGGCGTGTGCGTGTGTGTGTGTGTATGTGTGTACGGGTATGTGTGTGTGTGTGCTTTTATTTGTTTTTGGTGCTCTCGAGCCGCAAATCAAATTGCATGTGCACACAGCTTAACTATGCCGCAACCAGCCACGCCCATGGCGATGGCCCAGCCGTATGCTGGGCGTCAAATGCGCCGTGCCTAAGCCATCAAAAAAGCGGGGTATTCGGTTTTACAACGTTAAGCAAATTAAATTTTGGCAACAAGGAAAAAAAAAGCTGTTAAATGCTGGCAGCACACACACACACAGCTATAAACGCCTAAACACATGTACACACGCACACACACACACACACACACACACACACACACACACAGACTTAGCCATGTTAATTTAGTTATGCTTAAGTATTAAAAAGAGATTTTTGAGCTCATTGAGTCAAAAAACTTTGCGAGGCCGCAGCTTAAAAACTTTGCCACACAGCAAGAGCGACTAAGCGAGACAGACACACACACAGAGAGAAAGAGAGAGAGAGAGAGAGAGAGTGAAAGAGAAAGAAAGAGCCTTTCCGTCATGTCATGAGGGCGTGCAGTTAGCTCAAACTATTTGGGGAATTTGTTTTAAGTTTGATTAAAATTATAACCAGCAGGCAAGCAACTTAAAACAGCTCTCTGTCTCTCTCTCTCTCGCTGCCTCTTTCTCTCTCTCTCTCTCTCTCTCTTTGTCTTGCTGCCGCCTTTTGGCAAATTAGTTGCCTGCATGGGCGCTGGCATTGAAATACTCCTGCCTAGGCGAGAGCTGGCTTCAAATGTGCCAATTTTTAGACAGATTCTAACTGAGCGTTGGCTCAGTCAGTTTGACATACATTCCTCCATTCAGTCAGCCACTCATTCATTCATTCATTCACCCATTCATTCATTCATTTATTCGTCCATTCTTTCGCATAGGCGAGAGCTTGTGGTACGGGTTGAGTCTGCTTTTAAATCAATTTAAGCTCTTACAGACAGTTGAACCTTTTGTGCCCAACAATACAAAGCACTCACACAAACACATTCATACATGCGCACACACACTTACACATACACACACACACCCAGCCAATGTAGATGTGCGCGTGAGCAGCTGTGGGGGTCCTGCAATCAAAGCTTAACTCGGCCAAAATTAGCGTTTTCCTGTTTAACGATCTTTTTTTAATTTTAAACTTAAATAGGAATTAAGTTGTAGTTATTTATTTTATTTTTGTCATATATTCTACTTGTAAAAAATAATAATATAGTAAGATTGCTTTTCGAAAGCATTAATTTAATCGATAAATTTATCGAAAAGTATTTTTAGCAACAAAACCTTAATCGATAACTTTAGAAAGGAATCGATTCTTGAGTGGAACACAGCAATTAAATCGACTGTTGAAACTTAGAAATAAATAATGTTGAATAAAAATCATAAGTACAGATGCGTGGAGACGAGCTCCTAGCTGTGATCTGCGCTAGTCCAGAGTATGTTGTGGAGTCTTTTAGTGGAAATACCATTTACCAACACTGATTTAGAATTAATTATGAAACCTTAAAGTCTTCTTAGAACTGTGTTTTACTGGAAATGCCACTTATCAACACTGCTTTAGTGGTCAATCCGAAAACTAGAAGGCTTCTCAGAACGGTTGGTGTTTTATTGGAAATGCCACTTGCCAACACTGCCAAAATTGTCATTATGAAACCTAAAAGGCTTCTCAGAACTGTTTTATTTTGAGTAAACATACCACTTACCAACACTGCTTGCTTGCCATTAAACGTAAAAGGTTTCTAAGAACTGTTTTCACATTCTGTTTGATGCGCTTGGTAATTGAAGACGTTGTGCTCAGCAACAGCATTTTTGATACACACATTTTCTTTGGAATATTTTTCGTGGGCAGCACAGAATTTTAGATCATTTCTATGTACAGCCCCAGCTTAAGCCGAGGCGTTGCCCGCAGACGATGAACATCGTGAGTGTCTGCTCACGAACACATCTTTAAGAGACAAAAAAAAAACAAAAAAAAAAAAAAAAACGAAACGGGAAAAAGGGAAAATTTATGCAGACACTTAAATATGCCATAAAAATTATTATTTGAATTTCGCATCAATTCCTTGACATTTATTTTGGCTGGTCTTTTGGCTAAAAAGTTGGTCAGCAGCTGCTCGCTACGAACATGTGTGCGTATGCGTGTGTGTGTGTGTGTGGGGGGGGGTGTGTGAGTGTGTGCGTAAAATGGGGGCGTTTTTATTTTGCATGTTGAAAAGTAAAATACAAATCATTTAGTATGTATTAATAAAATGCATAAGCACACGTATACAACTACATGCGTGGGTATGTGAAGGCAGGCAGCTTCGCTTTCTGGGAAAGAGTATTCCAAATTCGTTTCATTGAACTATATCAACTCGACTGTTGATGCTGATTCAGAATATAATTAATCAATGGGTTCGGAATTTCTTCTGCTATGCCTTACACATTTCATACAAAAACTTAAAATTTCCTACACAAGGGCATAAAAAACTTCTTTTCGGGTATGGGCTTGCAACACTTTTCTTAGGGCTTTGCGTAGCCTATGTAAACACCCAACACTTCCGACTTCGATAGCTGATAATGTTGTTAACTTTTTGTGTTAATGTTGTTTTATTATTGTTTTTGCGCTGTGGGCCACAATATATGTTGTGTATAAACTATATGCAAACTCATTAAAACAGGCGACAACAACAACAACAACAACAGCAACAGCAAATGCACAACACGGGGCGAAGTTTATTTTTATAAAACAACAACAAGAACAAAAACTCGAGCAAATTAATTTTGTTGCAGGGCGTTAAACTCAATTCATAACAACAACAACAACAACAAAAGCAACAACAATCGAAATGGCAAATAAAATTGTTGACATGCGTGTAGTTCCATTATTATTCTTGTTGTTGTTGTTGTTGTTGTGGCTGTGAACACCCCGCAACAGCAAAATAATTAAAATGCAAATCAAATGCCGCATGCGACAACAACAACAACAACAAAGCATAAATAAATAATTGCAACAACAACAGCGCGAATGTGTCAAGATATTTAACATATAAAAAATAAAAACAAAAAAAAAGCAAACAAATGTAAAAATTAATAAAATAAAAAATGCAAAAAAAAGAACGAGGAGCTCACGCATTTAAGCAAATAAATGTTTTTCAATTTGTTGCATGCTGGGCGTGGCAGCGGGCGCACGCCTGATGCTGTAATAAGCAGCAGCAGCAGCGGCAGCAGCAACAACTGTAGCAACCGGAAATGCGCCATTGTTAACGGCTCGCCGCCTGCCGCCTGCTGCCTGCTGCATGCTGCATGCTGCATGCCGCCTGCCGCCTGGTGGCTGGTGGCTGCGTCCATTTGAGCTGTCGCATAAGCGCGCTTAATATTTTACATGGCCACAGCAATAAAAACTCTATTATTATAAATATTTAACAATTGTGACAATTGTTGTTGGTACGCGACACGCTTAACGCTCATTGTCCTTGTTATCCTGCGCGGCAGCCAACAGCCGTTATTCCGGCATAGCACGGCACGGCCGGACCCCCGGACCCCCCAACCAAGGACTCGAACCCGTAGCCGAGTGCGGCTCGCCTTTGTGCAGCGCGCAACGCGTGCAGCAGCTGCAATTTTCACGCTGCACGCTTGTTGCGATTTAAAGGAGTTAATGTGACACTATGCAACACTGTCGCATGCACACACACTCACACACACGCACGCAAGCACAAATAGTCTTAGTTACAACAACAATAAACGATTCCAAGCATAGACGCAGCTTACTAAAAATGCGTCTTAGTTTCGCAGAGCTTTAAATGGAAGTCCGCTTAACATGTTGGAAAACAGTGTTGCGCAACAAGATTGGGTTTATTTTGGATACATTATCCAAGATATCGCCTGCTTACATGGACAACGACTTCTTTGAGTGATGCATATTAATATATCCTCGTTTAAATTCTAAGGCCAACTAACTTTTTTTTAGTGGTAACCAACACTGTTCGCTGTTATACAAAGCTGTTAGACGTATATTTAGCAGTTACTTTAACTGCCAGATATTTTTTTTTTGTCATTCTAAACTGCTCAGCACTTAGTTTAGGCTATGTAGGTCGCTTAACTCGGGGAGCTGAGTTGTTCCGGAGGCCCATTGATCTGTTGTGGTAGCTGATTTACATTATAGTTAAGTCCTCATGTTAAAGTACAAAATTATTTTATCCACTATGTCAGCCTCACCTGTATGATAATTTTTAACAAACTATTCCCAAACTTAATTTTTCAGATAATGACTCAGACTTTAAGAGTTGGTAAAAAAACAATATAGTTTTCTAATACCCTTCTAGAGTGTATTCCAATTTTGTCACGAAATTTGACTAGCAGGAGATGCTTCTGATGCCATAAATATGTAGAGAGCCGACTCGATATAAACATATCCCCCTCTCAGTTTCTCAAGCGATCATAAAGGCGGCACGGACAGTATATATATGTTATGTCCAAGTCGACCGGATCGGTTCAATTTACTATATAGCAGAAGAAAATTATGTTGTTGCATGTATATTGACCAAACTTGCAACTAACGATCGTCTATATGCTCCTTGTATGTGAGATAAATCCTACTATATGCATCTATCTACTATGACATATGGCTCTATAGGAACAATCTGTTGAGCATTAGTTGTTTGAATGCTAAGCCTATATCTTAACCAAGCTCAGCAGTTCCGAGCTTTACTCTTCTTCAAGCATATACTAGCATTGAGTCGAGCTACTATATTATATGGTTTCTTTAGGAACAATCGGTCGCAAAAAGAGCCTGGCTATAAACGTTATAGCCAAAATACATGCAATGGTGCTTGAATATTGCAATGGAGCTGAACACGAAGGGAAAACAGATTTTCCTTCTGATTTTCATTTCAGGCGCCATATCGCACTGTTTACGTGTGTGTGTGAGCGTGTGTGTGTGTGTGTGCGTGTGTGTGCGTGTGTGTGCGTGTTTTTGGCAGTGCATAAAATGCGACACGGAGCCCAAAATTGAATTTAATGTGCGTGCATTAATTGCGTAGTCGCCGCATTTGCACGCTGCGAGTTGCAATGCACACCGCCGTATCCTGCATCCCGCATCCCGCATGCCGCATGCCGCATGCCCCCCAGGCCAGAGGACAACAGCTGCCACCTAACGCGCTGGATTGCCGTATGCATTATGCAAAATGACGGCTGATTATTTTTGTGCGGCTCATCAGCGTCGAATGCAATTTGGCAACTACCTCCTGGACCACAAGCAAGTGGCAAGTGGCGAGTGGCAAGTGGCAAGTGGCGAGTGGCAAGTGGTGACTTGTGACTTTCGCCGTGGCCAACTGAACTAACTGAATTGTTTGGGCTGCCCTTGGTCCTGTTGATGCTGCTGCTGATGATGATTAATATGCATGGTGACAGCGCACAGGCTACGGAGGGAGGGGGGCCTGAACAGCGGGGAGAGGGACCTGAACAGCATGGAGGGGGGCCCAGCGGAACACATCAAATTGAAAACCCCATAAAACACTCAATTTATTTAAATTGCATGTGATTGACAATCGAACGCCCGCCCTCTGCTCTCATTGTAACAATAACAAATTTCGCTGTCTCTTCCCTTTTTTTTCATTTTATTTTTATTGTCCGGACTGGGGGGGGGAGGGGAGGGGCTGCTGATTAGCCAACCAGGACACGTAACGCGTGGCAAAGCAAAAGGCGACAACAATAAAAATTGAATATGAATGAGAGAGAAACGCAGGCAAAGATCAATGAAATATTCAAAGTCGCATCATCAAATACTCTACCAAATAATTAGTTCTTATTTGCGAAGTACATTTATAGAAGGAACTCGTCGTGATTGGATCTTAAATCTTTTAGATATATATCTTTTAGATGAATAGGCACATTATAATAATAAAAATGATAATAATAATAATAATTCTAATAATATTAATAATAATAATAATACTAATAATAATTCTAATAATAATAATAATTCTAATAATAATAATAATAATAATAATAATAATAATAATAATAATAACAATAATAATAATAATAATAATAATAATAATGATAATTCTAATAATATTAATAATAACAAAAATAATAATAGTAATAATAACAATAATAATAATAACAATGATAATAATATTAGTAATAATAATAAGAAAAATAATATATCCCTATTTTTATATCTGCCATATAATATACCTATAGATACCCTACAATATACCATGTATTTTGTTCTACAAAAATAATCCATATATAAACCATTACATATAGAGAAATATATATGTAGATATTCAGTAGATGCTCAATTCTTGGCAAAGCTCAGAACATAGCTAAATGTGCTTGCTTTTGAGCGGGATCTTCTTTGTGTGTGTGAGTGGTTAGGCACACGGAAAAGGGGGGCGTATTGGCGGCAGCATCATCCGCCCAGTTCCTCTGATGCGCTCTCGCATTTGTCATAAACATAACTCAGCAATTGCCCACGCCCCGATGCGCCCACGTACGCCCATCAATTGTCGTTTTTATCAGCGTTCCATGTCGCGTTCATAATTTTTTGGCTTCTGAACGTGGCGCAGTGCAGTTCGTTGGCGCTGCGGGGCGGTGCGGTTCGGGGCGCCTGTTCCGGCGCACATTCGGTATTCCGTATACCATATTCCGTATATACCGTATTTCGTATTATTGACGCGCGTCTCCTGCTGCCGTCGCTGCTTAGTCAGCGTAACGCCGGCGCCGCGTTGCTGCTAGCGTCGCGCTGTTGCCGTTGGCAGCGCCGCATTAAAATTTTAAAATGCGTGCGCCATTTTTGTTGTTGTTGTTTCTTTTTTCAGCATTTCATTTTTGCCTTCTTCTTCCTTTATTTTGCGCTCTGCTTGCCTTTAGCTCTGCTGGCTGCGCTCTGCCCGCTGCTTGTTACGTATTACGCCTTCGCATTGTTGTTGCTGTTAATTTTGTTATTGTTGTTGGCGCAACAGTCGAATGGCCGGCAGAAGCATTGCACACACATACACTCACGCGCGCACACACAGCGACGCCTTCAACTTAAAGCTTTAAAATATTTACCGTACAAACGCAAACTTCTGTGGGTAATTAAAGCTCTTCGGCTGCTGCGGCGCTACCGTTACAGTTGGTCACGAGACGAATGATGGGTGAAATGGGGTAGCGAGGGGGGAGCCGTTGGCGGTCGCTGCGTTGCTTGCAAAGCTTCAAGTCAAATACCAAATGCTCAACACTGTTGCTTGTTTGTATTGCCTGTACGTGTGTGTGTGTGTGTGTGTGTGTGTGTGTGTGTGTGCTCGCATGTGCTTGCGCTTGTGTGTGTGGGCGCAAAAGTAAAAGCCAAACGAACACAACTTCAAAGCTAGGCACTTTTGTTTTTGTTTCATTTGTTGTATTTGCAGTGCTTATAAAGCCAAGGCAAAAGATCAGACAGTAAAATATATACATATATGTATGTCTGTGCATGTATACGCATGTATAGACTTTTGAATGTGTGTGTTGTCGTGAGCTATAAACGGCGCTGATAGCAAATGTCAAAAGCACACAATGATTATTTGAACCTTTGCGAGCGTCTCCTTCGGCAACATTATTAACAATCAGCATTAAAATAAAAAGTAAATACCAAAAATAGCATAAATACAAGACAGCTTAGAGAACCAGGAAATAATGTCATTTAAGACACCAGTTCGGAACTGAACTGAACCAGTTCGAAGCGGGAATTCCTAATTTCATTATACCACGAACTTCACACTTAATCAAATCAGTAGCCCGCAGAACCAAATGAATCAAACTTTAAGTGAAACCCAAGCAAACGATTCATAGTAAAAATTAGCTTTGTCTTATCTTTAAATCTTATTTTAGTGTCTAAAAGAGCGGAAATACTATTTTGAGCTTTTCTAATTAGAGCAAGACACTTAATTATTAAATTAAAAATTGGCTCAAATGAAAACCAGGGCTCATGAATCCATTGCATGAACCGAACTTGGCACTAGACATTGCTTCGAACTGTGAACCGGAACCAAAAGTAACTTTATTAATTAGTTAACGAAATATGTGGCTTTACTTCTTCTTCCATTTTATATATTTATTTTAATAATATTCCTAATTTTAATTATTTTAGTCTTTTACATATTTGACGAGCCTAAGTTAGAGATTGTAAAATCTTGCTCTTAAATGAGATTTGCAAAAACTCAACTCTTCGTCTTTTGTTACAGCAAACATATTTCATTAGGGCACAGTTTTCGGAATATGCTAATTCTTTCAAATTTTACTATATTCAGCATTGAACTTTCTTGCTGGTTCGACTCAAAACGATTAGAATGATGTCAAAGGCTTTGTTCTCAATCAAATATTTCCATTTACCCAAATATCAATTTATCAGTTTTTATACATTTTCTACATTACATGAAATATATTCTTTTTGGTTATTTTCTTTGGGTAAATGCAAGCAAAATGCTTGTAACTATGAGATACTGATATTGCGGCATATTCATTTGCTGTTGGTTGGTTTTTCTATTAAATGCATTCATAACTATTCATTTGCAATGTTCTATTGCTTGTTCTTCTAATTTTTTGCCTAACTGTCAACAGCAAAAATTGAGCGAGCATGAAAATTTCATTGCCTGCTTTTAGGCCGGCCTCGGCTAGCTACAAAGCGAATAATGCACATGCTCACACACACACACACACAGCCCAACATTTTTAGCAGTGCTACAGTACACACACACATACACGTAGGCACATATAGGCACACACACACATGCAATGCACAGCCCTTAAAGGGTTGATAAAAGCCAGGAAGCAAGCAAACGAACACACAAGTACACATACACACACACATACACACACACACACACACACACACACACACACACACACACACACACACACACACACACACAGCGAGAGTCCGCCAACAAACAAACAGAAAAGAGCTAACCGGAGCCGTTCCGGGCGCAGCCAACGGAGGCGCATAAATTTGTCGAGCAATCCAAAAAGCATGTGCCTGTCGCCTGGCTACTTTTGTTGCCCCAGCTCAGGGAGGCTGGCTGTCATTCTATAGCCAAAGCCAGGAAGGGAGAGTGGGAGAGTGTGCGGATGAGAGTGTGAGACGCCGAGACTGTGAGAGAGAGGGAGAGAGCCGGAGCATGTTGCTCTATTTGTCAGCTCGTGAAACAATCATAACTTCCTCTGCTGCTTGGCTATTTTTTTTTTGGGGGAGTGGGGGGGCGGGGGGGAGCAGTCGAGGCTCCAGCTGCCCTCAGACACGCATCTAACACGCCGAGCAACGTATTGCGTGCTGCATACATTTGTTAGGCTATTTGGACACGACCCTCAACCCGAACCCGAACCCGAACCCGAACCCGAACCCTATCTCCACCCAACCAACCGCTGCCACCCACTAAATCCCCAACTACTCGACCCATTCAGCTGCACTTCTGTGAAAAATTCATTGAATCATGCCAGCAGACAGACTAGAATGGACCAGCTAGATAGCAATAGCGGCAAACATGTTGGCTTACAGAATACGCCTCCCCCCCCCCCACACGCCCCCTTCCACAATACACCTAAAATTGGTAGCCAACATTACCAATGCTTCAGTTGGCATCTGCTGCCCAAAGTGCCGGCAGCTCGTGCGTGCCTTGTGCATTACTTTGGCTGTTGAAATATTGCGTATACGCAACGCATTTGCGTGCCTCGCCAGAATTCTCTGGGCGACAACACGACAGCAGCAGCGACAACAAAACTAACGACACTGGCACGCCGCCGCCTTATCAGCCAACAATGGGGGCAGTGGAGGGTGGGCGGGGGGTGTGCGTACCACAAACAATTTTGATTTCCTTGCCATGGTCTCAATTATTAATGAGCCACAGATACATAAAATTACATTGCTAGCGCTCTGGACATGGCTTCGTTTGTGTGTGAATGAATGTAAGTGTGTATGTGTGTGTAGGAGGGGGGGAGGGGGGTACATTGTTTATGCCAGCAGCAGCAACAGTACAGATTTCTAAAGTGGGCTAATCACGCGACCACACATAAAATATTGGGCAAAACACTTGGAATGAAAACATTCTTAGATTAATAGATTTCTTCTTTCTTTTTTTTTTTTAAAATAAATTAACTAAGCAAATATAACAGTAAATATCGAATTAATATCCTGCTGAACATTTTGCCAAATATACCTAACATTTACTCCAACTCCATTTATATAAATCTTCTTAAAAAAATGGTTTTTCCAACAATTTCATTTTGAGATAAAAAAAAAAAAAAAACTGAAAAATAAATCACGTATTTGAAAAATCCCATTTCCACTCGTTTCCAAATCGAAAATTATTCGTTCAATCAGTTAGTCAGTCAATCAGTCAATCCATCAGTTAATTAGGTAGTCAGTCATTTAGTTAGTAAGTTAGTCAATCAATCAATCAATCCATCAGTTAGTCAATAACTAATAATTCAGTCAATCATTGACTTAATCAGCCAATTAGTCAGTCAATCAGTAAACAATCAATCAGTCATTAATCAGCCAATTAGTCAGTCAATCAGTAAACTATTAATCAGTCATTCAATCAGCGAATCAGTCAGTCAATCAGTAAGCAATCAATATGTCATTCAATCAGCGAATCAGTCAGTCAATCAGTAAACAATCAATCAGTCATTCAATCAGCCAATTAGTCAGTCAATCAGTAAACAATCAATCAGTCATTAATCAGCCAATTAGTCAGTCAATCAGTAATCCATCAATCAGTCAATTATTCAGACAATCAGTAAACTATCAATCAGTCATTCAATCAGTCAATTATTCAGACAATCAGTAAACTATCAATCAGTCATTCAATCAGCGAATTGGTCAGTCAATCAGTAAACAATCAGCCAATTAGTCAGTCAATCAGTAAACAATCAATCAGTCATTCAATCAATCTGTTATTTTTCATACAAATTTTGGATTTATTTTCGGAGTCGATTTTGCTGCTTGCTAAAAAAGTTATTTTCTTATATTTTATATTGCATTTTATTTATATACATACATATGGATGCACATAAATTTATATATGTAAATAAAATTGAATATAAAATATTTGATATCAAGAATTTTCGCATAAAAATTGACTTCGTAAATAAATCAGAAATTTTGATGCTGCGCTTTTCCAGCGATGTCTATTAGGAAAATGCCGCTTAAATGCGAACATCAAAATTAATAATTCATTTTGCAGCGAAACTTTGGTGACGCCCAGCGGCCGTTTGTTTTGGCATTTATATTCATCAAAATATTTTCATTGCCTTATTTTTCCACACGTTCTTTTTTTCCCGTTGCCTGCCTCCGTCGAACTCTCTCCCTATCTCTTTCTCTCTCCTATCTATCTCTGTCTCTGTCGCGCTCGGTGCGTAGCTCTTTCGCTGCTGCGCTGGAAGCCGACGTGACATAATTAGCTGGGCGTGGCTCAGTGGGCGTATAATATTAATTTCCACTTAAATGAAAAATTATGCTCAATTTCAGTCAAATTTATGGAGCAACAACAACAACAACAACAACAATGAAAAAAAAATACTGCATTTCCTAGGGCCTGAGCAAATACATTTTTTGCACATAAATCTCGAAGCGCTAATAACAATAACAATAATAATCATCAGCCGGAATGGCTAAGGGCGGCGACAAACATTTATGATATTAGCCAGGCCCACACAATCCGTGAGTTGAGTGGGGAGGGGGGAGTAGGAGCTGGGGGAATAAGGCTAGGCAGAAAAGTTGGGTAGGTTATATAATGCACGGCTATCGTTAGGCGATTAAAATTTTGTCATTAATTACATGCATAGTGGCGTAATATTTCACAGCTTCACAATCTCTGTGAATATGTGCGTGTGCGTGTGTGTGTGTGAGTGTGTGCGCCTGCCTATACGAGCTGTTAATGTGCTGGGATTAGTGCATTTAGAAATGCATTTAAATCACTTACATGACATTAAAACGATTTCAAATTGTGATATGAATAGCAAATGAATATTCAATTCGCAAACGAATGCATTCGTTCTATGCCTACTGCACAAATTGAATATAACCTATATTCAATAACCGTTAACTGAATATTGCATCTTTTTTATATATTCACGTATTTATATATATATATTATATACATATATGTATATATATGAATGCATTCATTTGATATTCATTCAACGCTTGCTTCAGGTCGTATCTAAACATCATTTAAAATGAATACAAAATGCGTATGCACTTAACAGCCGCATGCATTATTCAGCGACATTTTAGCAATGATTCATTTTGGATTCAGTTGAAAAACTTTGAAAAAGTACCTGAGTGCGAGCGAGAGGTGTATAGTTGCACAAATCGTGCGCGTCGTTTGCAAGCCTTAAGCCTTAAGCATGGCTTACAGCTTTCCAGTGCTTCGTTGGAATTCATTTTTTTCCTTTATTCGTCTGGTTGGGTTTTTTCCTGTGCCGTTCAGTAAGCATTTACACGCACGTTTTATGTACACTCGTTTATATTAATTGCGAATCATTTAATTCAACATTTTTAGAGAAAACTGCACTAATTTACCGCACAACACAATCGCACACAAAAAAAACCGTAAGCCGTTACGTCATGCGCAGAACTGCACTCAACCTTGCTGCGCTCACGCATATAGAGAACTAAATTTGTGCCCATACATTATTTATTGAACACATAAATTGCCATGTATTAATATTTGGCACGTCGCTACATAGATACCCTTACTTATAATGTGTGTATGGAGTATTAAGAAAAATCTATTTGAATATTTGTGCTATAATAGTTAATAGTTGCCTAGTAAATAAATACTTATTTTTTTCTACTATGCTCACATTTATGAATAATTATTATGCACATAAAAAGTTCAATGCTCTGCACTGATCAAAAATTAAGCTATGCTGATTTGGGAAAGGGTGTTTGCTGGTGCAGAGCCAAAACGAAATGTAATAAAAATGAACTGGAATGCCCAAAAGAGAATGCGAAATTGAGAAGAGTGGGAAATAACTGTCACATTGCGAGGCACAGGCATAGCAATGGGCAAGAAGAGTGCCGCTGCTAAGATCGTAGATCGTAGCGTGAAACAAAACGAGACAGCAGACTGCATTTGCCGTCGACGCAGCTCGCATTAGGCATATTGTTGTTCGCGATGTCCTCCAGTGACCAGCTGCCCGCGCAATTCAACACAGCTCCCCGCACATTTCCCATAACTCTACACTTACAGGAATTCGCTGGTACGTGTATTACATAATTGGAGTGTACAAATCATTTCAGCCCTCCAGCTTTCACATAACAGTGTATTTGCTGGCCATAATCTTGTCTAAAAAAGCAAAATGTTCCGTTGTTTTTGCATTTTTCAACTGTTTAGGTTCATTAGTTCTTTTTTGTTTTAGTTTTTATACCCTGCACCCTGCATTGGAAATAGGTAAAGAAGGGTATCGCGGCCGTGTGTGAATTTATGTAACAGTCAAAAGTAGGCATCTCCTGCACCATGGACCATGTACTTATGTGTGTGTGTGTGTGTGTGTGTGTGTGTATGTTTGTGTGTTCTTGAACATTCCGTCTAGCTGATTCGATCTCGCCAGTCTGTGCGAATGTTGCCTGATGGCAACTCGGCGCAGGGTATCTTCTAGCCGTCCACTTCGGGCTAGTGCTCATGTTTTGCTTTCGTGTTTTGCATGGTTGCATTTTGTGTTTTCGTTTTCTGTTTTCACAATTGGCGACGGCAATTGAAATACATTTTTGTATTTTTGGTTTATTCATGTGTTCGTTTAGTTGTTGTAATTGTTGGATTGTCAATTGCTTTGCCAGTTATTTGAAAAATGGTTAATTGTTTTTTTTGTCCCTTCTACTAACCCAAATGGAATTACATTTATAAACATTGATTTTAACAGACAATTTCATTTCTTTTTCTTATTGCAGGTGAGTTTTCGCTGAATTTGCGGTGATATCAAAATCTAAAAGGTATTTGCAATTGATATGGACAATTAATGAAAACGAAATAATGAAGTGCTACTTAAATTTGCCACGATAAAGCAAAATACCAAAACATGTACATTTCCAAATTCCAAATTATTCTGCTTTTAGCTCGTATTCCGTTTTTTTTTTTTTTTTTTTTGGGGGGGGGGGGGTATTCCATATTTATATTTAAATAACTGTATAGTTGTGGAGCAACTGTAACATGGGAGCACAGCTTTGCATTTATAGCGTAGCTCCTCGTCTGCTCCTTGACCTGGTCCTGGCTGTGAGAATACTCTTTGGGGCGCTTTGTATTCCAGTATGCAGCTGGCTCAGTAATGGCAAATCATATTTATTATTATGAGTCAAATGCAGTGTGGGTGGAATTTTAATTAAAGTGCCACGCCCAGCGGGCACAAACTAATAGAAGGCGAACGCATAAAAAACGATTTTATGAAAAACTCAGCTCGTCCGGTCGTGGAGGGCGGGGCGTGGGGGGCATTGGGCGACTGGATGACTGTCAAATCCGAACGAAAATTCCATTCGAGTCATCAACTTGGCAGATTTTTTGTTGCACATTTCATTCAACTGCAGGTTTTTATGGCATGGCCTTTCAAGAACATCCAACCCACAATGGGAGGTTCTCATTGGAGCTTTTTCTGGCTTAATGCGTTCCTAATTGAAAGTTGCAAAATTCCTGGTGAAAATGCAAAAACTGTGCGCGGCAAACCGCAAATAATAAGAAGAAGTGAAAGCAAAAGCAAAAGCAAAAGAAACAGCAAAAGCAAAAGCAAAACAGACAAAAGCAGCAGAGGAACCAAGCAGCAGCAGGCAGTAGCAGGGGCATTGAAAGCCTATGGCATTCCGTTCTATTGAGTGGAAAAATGCCAAGGCAAAGCAAAAAAACCTAACAACAACAAAAGCAACAACAACAACATCACAGCAAGTGCAATAAGTGTACGTCTCTCTCTCACTCTCTGTCTTTAGTTCGGTCTCGCGCTCAATGTTCTCTTTACATGCGTGCGGGCTGGCATGTGTGCGTGTGTGTTTGCCTCTTACAGAGAGCAAAAGCAATGGCATGCTTAGAAGAAGCACAAGCTGAAGAAGAATAAGAAGAAGAAGACATACGGCATTCGTTTCGATACTTTGCTTTGCTTTTGTTTGCTGCCTTTGGCCGAATGTGTGCGGCTTATCTTCAGCAAATGCAGGTCAGTTGATGGCGATTTGGTCGTAGAAGGAGGGGGGAAGGCAGAGGCAGTGGCCGAGGCCGAGACAGAGTGTAGCAGGTGCTTAGTCCATTTCTTTTTCCCTGTGTCTGTTTGTTTGGTTTGCTTGCTCTCAAGGTTAAGTACGAATTAGCCTGGACATTTAATTAAGTGGGCGTGCGACTTTTGGGCTGGCAAAACATCAGGCTCTGTCACTCTGCCCATCCCGCTCACACGCGCTAGCTCCTATCCACGGGGCGATGATAATCGAACAATGGTGCATAGCCAAAGTGTGGCAGCTACTAAATCGAAATTGATTGCGGCAAATGACCCAAAAAAAAAAAACACACACGCACACACACAGACAGACAGACAGACACGCATTCGTTGGGTCGTGGTTCGAGGAGAAGCGCACGCATAGTGAGTCTTCTCGGCCATTTTGTTGGTTTTTGCGGTTTCCGGTTCCAGCTAAACATATTGTATGTATTTATTGCCTTTAGCCAAGCGAAACAAAGCAATGTGAAGCAAAACATTCGCATCAATTATTAAGCCGATTTTGCACGTGTAAATCGCGTTCGAGCATTTTCAACGCTCGTTTAAACCAAACAAAAAGCCAAACTAAATAACAAAACTAATTAGTTGTCAGCGACACGTCAGCCATTGAGCCTAGCACACAATGGGCTGGCTCCAAGGACGCGACAAGGGCCACAGATAGGAGCATAAGCGCGGGCTGTATAATCATGCATATGCATACATGCATAGATGCTATTGTACCCCGAACTGTCACCATTTCAGGCAGTTGACAGCACAATCAGATTTAACCGGAAGCTAGCCATATTGGGCCTGAATTTCAAAATTGCAAAGCCAAATGTCCAGGGCGTTCAGTGAGCGGCTAAACAAGTTAATTGATTCAGAAATTGAGAATTGATTCAGAAACAACAATCAATAACATTAAAATTCGATAGTATTCACAATTTGAGTAACCATTTTTGGTAGCACAGCAAAAGAGCAATACCAACCGAATAATTCCAGCGATTTACAATGAAATGCAATTGCCAATGGAAAATATCAGTTACGTTAGCTCTTAACGTGCCCCAGCTCGTTTTCACATTGATTTTGCAAAATAGTAGCACCTATACGAAAGCACAGTTCTGCTTGCAGATATTAAAAAGCTGCTTTTGATATTTGATTACAAAATTTGCGTATTCGAATTCGACAATTTCGTTTTTAATTGCTTTGCGGTTTTCACTTTCATCCAGTTACCAATAGTGAGCCTTTAACTTTTTTGTGGATTTTACTTACAATCTAGGCAAGGTATAGATAAGGTAAGCGGGCGGACCAGGGGATAGCTCCGGGAAGCCAAGGTTTTGATATTGACTTTGAAAACTTAAGAGCGATAAAAGACTTTCGATATTGGCGTATTCAAATCCGATCATTACATTTGAAAACGCCGCGAATTTCACTTTAACTTAAATTAAACATCTATTTCAAGTTTTACGAATGCCCCCATAATTAAATTGTTTCGGCCTTAAAATCTATAAATAAACAACTGACATGGTAAAGTGACAGACAGAGAATGTCGCAATTTGTGTTCTATTATTACAGCGTCCAATTGATTTTCTTTTTTAAACCTACTTGTTCTTCAGTTTTTCCAGACATTTTCAACACTTTCCCTTTTACAAGGGCTGCTAATTAAACAATTTACTGTGGACACAACCGATTGTTGTTGTTGTTGTTGTTGTTGCTGTTCGGGTGGGGCGCCAATCAGCTAAGCTCATTATTGGTCCCCGCACCCTACCGCTCATTTTCACCTCCCATCTCGCACCTCACCCGTCTCGTCCACTGACAGTTGACAGAAACTTTTCAATTGTCATAATTATTCAAAATGCCAGCGAGATTCTCGGCAAATGCTCGCTAATTGCGCGTCGAATGATTTGCTGGCAAAGTCAGAGTTAGGCTGGGGGGGGGGGCAGTTAGTGGGCGAGTAGGCGTGGCAGACAACGTTTAACCTTTTGGCTTGTTACCATACTTTCTGCCCGACAGCTGTTTCGGCCCAACAGCAGCACTCAGTCCGAGCCTCTGCGTCGATTGTCGATTGTCGAGCAGCTCTCGAAATAGACCAAAAAAATGTGGCCAACTGAAGTGCGTCTGCCATTGATTAATGGGCCTGGTCGGTGAGTCGGGCCATCGACATGCGACATGGGCGGGCGGTGTGCAGTATCTCGCTTTGTCTTTTGGAATTCCCACTGTTGTTGTTGTTGTTGCTGTTGTTGTTGTTGTTGTCGTTGTCCTGGCAGTCGATGTCATGCCAAGAATTTGTTTTTCTTATGGCTGCGACACACTGAGACAAAAGCCAAGCGGTTACTTCGCAGATTTTCTTTGCCGGATTATTCGCTGTGCCTGCTCTTCTTTTTTGTATACCCTGTAAAAGTGTTAAAAATGCTTATTGAGCTTGTAAAAGGCTCATCTAACAAATATATAAACATTCTTTCTGCCAAAAATTCTAAATGTTGCATATGGATTGTACTTAAAAACTTTGCTTCAGATCTAGATTCATATTTATTTATTCAAGTATCTCGGGACTTAATGGACAGTCTGTTATACTTGGAAGATAACGGATGGGCGTATTCCAGGGTATGTGTTTTGCTTAAGCGTCGCTCTCTGAGTCTGTCGTCTAAGAGATCTGCAATAGAGAACATTAAATTAAGTCTATTTCTGTATTTAATCAGACCTTCTTGGCCTTCTTGTTTAGAGGGTATTTTCAAGTGACGCATACTCTCCCTTGCACGTGCATTCCAGCCTGGCTGCTCTTTTTGTCATTGCCCCGTGGTACTGAAATATGCAACAGCAAACGCTGAGGAATCTGCGGGGCCGACTGTGGCACGCTTTTGGGGTTGCAGCCAAAGGTAGCTGCCAATTTATTTTGCATTTTCCTTCACGCTTTTGCTTTTAGCCGACATTTCCTTCTTCTTCTTTTTTTTTCTTTTTATCGCGGCATGTGTGTGCGAGTGTGTGTGTGTGTGTGCTGTTACATTTTGTCGCTGCATAAATCGCATTGATACGTTTAAAAGTTTTGCTTTGTTCAGTGGCCCCGGGCCACGTTTTATGGCCAATGGCAGCTGGGGACTAGCTACGCCCGGACTCCATCTAAAGGCTGGCGCACGTGATGTGCCCAAAAATGCGCCAGATTGGGGCGTGGCACACATCAGCCACATGCAGCCAAGACGTGCCAGCAGCAAGCAGCATCCACCAAGCCGCCGCATCAAGCGCCTGCTCAGCCTTAATGACAAATTCAAGTTTTTCGGCAAAATGCATGTGAAGGCTGCAGCATGTACCGATTTATATATATATGTATATGCATATATGCACATAACATAAGTAGCATACTATATGCGCATACAAGTTCTTAGTGTGCCCAGGTATATGCATAAAGAAGTCGACGACTTGAGCGAGATGAACTTCGGTACCAAAGACGCTCTGCTTCGCACAATGTTGAAGGCGCTTAGCAGACTATGGAATATTTTTGGTGTCCGAATAGTAGCGAGAAGAGAAGCTAGTGAGAAGTGCAAACAGAGTCAAGCAAGCGAAGTAAAGAAGCGATTTCAGAGGCGAAATGTCTGGTATGACAGAAAAACCAGGATTGAGAAAGGAGCAAAGTGAGAAGCAAAACAGGAGAAGTTAAGAAAAGTAAAGTTAAGTAAAGCGATACCTAAAACAAGTCAAGCGAGAAGCTCAATTGAAAGCAAAACGAACATAAATGCAGAAAGAAGCGAAAGTTATAAGCGGAGCGAGATCCAAAGCAACGATGCCAAGAACAAGCCAAGCGAGAAGCGCAATAAGAAGCAAATCAAGAATAAAAGTAGAAAGAAGTGAACTTTAGAAGCTCAGCGAGAAGCTTTGTGCTTCAAGCGAAGCCAAAATATGGCAAGCGAGAAACAGAAGGAAAACCAAGATAAACGCAGAAAGAGACGTAATCTAGAAGTGAAGCGAGAAGCGAATCGAATCGAAAAGCAAAATTTAAAGTAAACAGGAAGCCTTACTAAAGCTATGCCCAGGATAAGCAAAAAAGAAGTGAAGAAAGAAACGAAATAAGCGGCAAAGCAAGAAGCTAAATGGCAAATTCGAGAGGCGAAGCCACTCAGAAATTGAGAAGCTGTTGGCACGGCGAATTGATTAAAGCATGTACAGAGCAGACATATGCATGTGTGAACACACACACACACACACACACGCTTATTTTGAGTCATTACTTAACACTGCTTTTTTGTTGAAAAACTTTTAGTTTCTCGTTAGAACTTCAATTTACCTAGCTTAATTTCATATTTTTCCTAGGCTGGCAGACATTATTTAATTAATGCTTTTTTTTAACAACTTCCTGTTTCATTTTTGTTCCAGAACCAAATTTGACATATGTCCACGCTTTCCCACGGTAGCTTTTCAACTCGACGAACTGACAAAAGTTAACAAACTACTTTTAACTTTTCTCTCTCTCCCTCTCTCTCTCTCTCTTTCGGTCTCTTTCAACTTTTCTTGCTTTTCCGCTCCAGCCGTATTACGATTGACTGCCAAAATCGCATAATTCAAGTTGTTTAGCTTAGCAGAGTGTGTATGTATGTGTGTGTGTGTGTGCGAGAGTGTTTGTGTGTGTGTGTGTGTGTGCGCACTTGTGCCCAAGTCTTGTTGTTGGTGGTTTATTTTTATGACTCACGCACTTTTGCGGCTTCCGGCTGGCCATCAAAATGGAGCCATCAACACCTGCTTTCGCCGTCCAGTGCTGTGTAACGCAAATATTTCAGCGTAAATATTTTCGGGGCGAACGTTCGAAGTTCGCTTTGAGTTATGGCTGCAGTCGCAAACTCAATTTGAATAAATTGCTGGAAACAAAACAAAACACACACACACACACACACATACATGCCCGCCAAGTGGATAAAAGAAGCAGAAGAAGAAAAAAAAAGTAAATAAAAAATAAAATAAAAATATAAAGCGAAGTGTAGAAACAAAGAGCAACCCATAAACCCGAGAAGTCTATCGAGGCCGCCAGAACTTTGGCGCGCGCGCCTTTTAAACGAAATTTACAGCAAGCAATACAAAACTTTTTTACAATTTTCAGCGTTTCTCAGAAGTTGTGGTGGGCCCTATAGGTCTGGTGTGGGGTGTGCGTAGGGCTCCGGTTCAGGTTCAGGTTCGAGTTTGGGTTTGGGCTTGGGCTTGGGTAACTGGCAACTGAAATCCTGCATGTGTGAAGAATCAAGACGCATGAATTGCCAGCTGGCGGCCCAGCAATAGAGGCAGCAGCCGCCTTGCTTGCTTACGGCTTTTAAGCTTATTTACTGCTTATGTATTTTAACACCAAAAACCCCAGGCCCTGCCAAAAAAAAAAAAAAAAACCGCCGCCTACTCGCAGCAGCAACAACAACAAACGCGATTACAGCATTTTCTTCTTTTTTTTCGGCAGCACTTCCGGCCCAACATGACAAATGGCTGCAAATCGTCTTCCTTTCGCGACCGACGCGTTGACAACAAAATGGCGATTGCCTTGAGTGTTGGCCGGAGGGGTGAGGGTTGGAGGTTGGCCACGCAGTTGGAGGCTGTATATAATTTTTTATCGACATTTTTCATTATTTATTTATTTAGCACTTCTTGCAAGCGCTCATATTTGAAAAGTTTTCAAGCCTCTAAGACAAAAAAAAATTAAGTTTATATAAAAGCAAGAGACATTTGAACATTTCACTCTTAAAAAAACAACTACAACTCAGCTGTAGATGCTCATGAAATTACATTAAATATATTTGAGCAAAAAATGACGAAACAATCTTGGCTAGATTTTAATATGGGGGTCTTTTATAAAGGCCGTATATATATAGAGCTGAGCATTAAAAGCTGACAGCAATCAGAGCACTAAAATAAATAAACTCAAATCAATTATACACACTACATATAGCGTTTACCAACACTTCAACTTTCATAGCTTTTGCTTTAAATTTCTATTCAAGTCAAAAATATCTAAGCAAGGGACAGCGATCAGATCTCTTAGGGAAATAAGCACACGCACACTGCATATAACATTTACCAACACTGGCCACCAATCTAGAGCTTTTGCTTAAGCGTTTTAATCATGCGAAACATATTAGAGCTTGGCATTAAAAGTGTTACACCTCACAGCGATTTGAGCGCTATAGAGAATAAACGGGCACACTGCATATAGCATTTACCAACACTGACCAGCATTTAGTTAGGCGCTAATGCATAATTCATGGCCACAAGGTTTCAACGTTGTCACTTTAATAATATCGCCCCCAAGTATTTATTTATTTATGCACTTTTGTCGTCATTTAACAAACAAAAAAAGTCTACAAAAATAAAATAACATTTTCCATCATCACACGCCAAAGTTGTCCGTTTTTTTATATATATATATATATATTTTTTTAGATTTTTCAATTTCATTTAGTTGATTTTTTTTTTATTTCCACCGTTAAAACTTTCGCCGGGCAACTTGGAAAATGATTGTTGCCAACTTAATTGTCGCAATTAAGTTACGGCCCGGGCCGAGTCGGGACGACGCGACGCGGGGCGAGGCGAAGCGAAGCGACACGACCCTGGCTGGCCAGAACTTGACGGCCTGGCCCATTGTTCGGTACTTGACGTCTTGCGTTTGTTCTATAAATGTTTTAAACATTTTAATTAGTTTTAATAAACGCTTCGTCGTCAAAAATCATTTGAAGTGCCTGACAGTCGACGCTGTCCCTACCCCTGCCCCGGCCCCAGTCCCTGCCCCTTGGCCATGTGGCTAAATGCCCTCCAGCCATCAGCATAATACACATCAAGTGCAGGCCAAGTCGGGGCAGTCCAGTCCAGTCCAGTCCAGACTCATTGCTCGCCTGTCCTCTTCCAGCCCGTCGTTTCCCGCGTCGTCCACTCGCTTGACAATGAATTCGTGTCCGGGTCGTACTCGCTTTTGTGAGAGAGTTGGCAGCTGCTGCGGCCTGTTATGTGTGCTTACCGCAGGGTTCTGCTGTACACCTACGCCCCAAGATCTGACCCAGCCACGCCTCGCCCCCATCCTGACCGCCCAGCCACAATGCCACACACACACACACACGGACACGCACAGTGCTGCGGCCAACAGGGCGTATGCGTAATATGTTTAGTTGGCGTTCCCTGGCGGCTGGCTGGCTGCGGGCCGCGGTCGCTGCGGTCGCGCAAGCTTCCGCATGAACTTAGCGGTTCACTAACAAACCAACCAACTCCTATCTACTATTTCCGTCACCACCAAGCACCGCCTCGATTTGCCTTGGGTGCTCGGGCCTTTGGTCCTTTCTTGTTGCGCCGTCGGTCGCGTGTCGCCAGTGCATTGTTTTTATGTACTCTGGTCACATGTGCGGCCAGACGCGGGCGTAGCGTGCCTCTGATTGTGTCTTGTGGCCAAGTGGCAGCTGCCACAATGTTAGGGTTATGGCTTTAAAGGCCCTGGGCCCCGCGTATACATGCATACACATATGTGATGTATATACGAATTCCTAATGCCAATTAGGATATCTTGGTCGCATTTCATATCAAGTCGTTCGCTTTGATTTAGGCATGCTTCATTTATGAGTGCCCAATGGGCCAAATATATATGACGGACCTCTTTTTGTATTCATGGATCATCGAGTCTCTTGACTGTTCCACCAGCCAGTGTTGTAAAACCAGCGATAGTTGTGCCAGCTAATAGAAAGAGATTTCCAATTTTGTTGTCTCGCTCTCGGCACTCTGTTGCTTTCTTTGCTCTTTGCTGCTTTCAGCTAGTGTCATTGGCATTCAAAAATAATTGCTTTCAATAATGTCAATAAAAAAATACTTAAAAAAAAAATTACTTAAAAACTTTGCATGCTCCGATGCGATCATATTTTATTGTTGCCTTTAAGAGCATTGCATATTGATTTTTTTTTTGTTTGTTAAACTTTTCTTTTTTTTTGCTGCTTGCCAAATGCCATTAAATGCAGTCGTCTCTTTCGCGCTCTCTCTCTCCCACCCACTCACTCTCTCTCTCTCTCTCTCTGTCTTTGTCTTTTTGTATATTGGGTATATTGGGTCGGTCTGGCGTTTAATGTGCTGTTTGATAAAAAGTTTTCCGGCTGCAAAGGCGACGCGCATAATATTTCAATAATTTATTGATTAGTTATCTTTGGCGCGCGCCTTCAATCAATTTAAATGCATTTTGTCCTTGCGCATGAGTGGACGCCGCTTGACTGCAAGGACAACAACAACAACTAGAACGACGGCGGCGTTGTCGACGTTATTGGAAATGCAGTAAATAATAAAGTGCAGGGGCATGTCGTCGTATATAAGGCACACACACACACACACACACATCGCATCACATCGCGTATCGGATGGAAAATATAGATTGAGAGCATGGGATAGGGGTGCACCGCTAGCGGGAGAGTCGGGCGAGGAGCGAGGTTGGGGCGGGTCAGGCGCTTGCTGCCGATACACGGCTTCATGCAAGCTTATGCAAATGTCGCGTCGCGATATGCAAACACAAAAAAAAAAGAAAACAACAAAAAAAAAAAAGAAAAGAAAAAGAAAGGAAAAAAAAAGCAAAGATAAAGGTAAATTGTGCACTTGAAAAGCCACCGAATCGATGGAAGCCAACGCGCTGGTTGCCATAACATTTGATGGAGACAAAAGGATAACGGAGGAAACCGGTGTGAAGGAGATAGACAGCCAGACAGGCAAAGCTAGCGGCGGCCCAAGATCGGATCGATTTACACCCCAAATTGCTAGACACAATCAATCGCAGCAGTTCTTTGCAGGTTGGCAGGTTTACGCATAGATCTAAACCTAGCGCAAGTTAGTCAAGTCAATCAATCGATAGTGTCATCACTAGCATACTTATCGATTATTATGGAAAGAACATTTTCTCTTATGATATACATTCTTTTACCCTAAAATTCAACTAATCAACGCTGAATATAGCTTAAAAAATTGATCGATTATACAGCTAACTGAACCTTAGTCCTTATTATATATCGGCAAAGCAAATACGCTCAAGATACCTATCTAAGGGAGCTGAAAAAACTATCGATTGTATCATCACTAACAACTTTATCGATTGTATTGCAAACACAACATTTTCCCTTCAAATTTACCCAATGCAGCTGAAAAACAATTGAATCTGTTTTTTATAACATATCGATAATAATGTTAAAACGAAGGTATATCGATATCGATTGCATATATCGATACGTGACTATCGATATAAGTATACTTTGTAATATATTGTGCTTTATTGTTGCATTTCATTAGGCTTTCGTGTTCGTAGTCGTGTTCTTCGTGCTTTGTGCCAAGCACGAGCACGCACGAGCTTTAATTATTAGGCACGGCAGCACGTCGAACAGCCTCGTGTCACGACACGCAAACGACAAACACGACAACAATTAAGGCCTAGCAAATTGTAGCAGAAGATAAACAATAGGTAAAAAAGTTTAGCACCATTTAGTGCACATTGTAGCCATTTGTTATTATTATTGTTGTTGTTGTTGTCATTATTATTGTTATGCAGCTTGTTTTTTGTTTTTGTTCGTTGTTATTGCTGCTAAATTGACTTAACTGCAACAGCAGCAGAAGCAACAACAACAACAAGAACAAAACCAACGATAGCAGCAATAACAACCACAAGAACATCGCATGCATTAGAAATGCTTTCCGTAGCACCTAACTAAACCTGGCTGACAGCCCCTCCACTGAAATATTCCGCTGCTACCGCTCAACTGAGAGCCTCCCTTCAAACTCAATGGCAGTAAATGGACTTGGTAAACGTTTTGCCATAGACGACGTATAACCCTTTTTGAATCCCAGTATTGTTATAGTTGTTGTTCTGCCTTAGTTGGCAACTTTGTGCCCGTTATTGATCCACACACACACACACACGCACACTCTCACACACACACACACACGCACACTCTCACACACACATCACATTCAGGCTATTTGAGAGGCAAGGCACACCTTCGCTCATGAGTGTGTATGTGTGTGTGTGTGTGTGTACAAGTTGTAAGGGCATGCCTAATATGGGTCTTTATTTAATTTAATGCAATTTTGTGTTGCTTTATAGCAGCCACATGAACAGCAACAACAATGCCCCAACATGAAAGAGTTTGGGCCAAAAACGTTGCCAAATAGACAAAACATAAATTTGCTTTAAATATTTTGGTTTATATGCGAGCACAGGCACGTTTGCGATTGCCTTATCTCTCACATGAGAATTTGCAGCTTGCAATTCTGCTTTGTCTCTCTTTCGTAAACGTTTAACCGGCAGCATATGCTTTGATTAGCTTTTAATAGTTTGATTCTGCTTTGTCTCTCATTCGTAAACGTATCACTGGCAGCAACCGCTTAATATGCAGCAATACCATATGAGAGCTTATGCTATGTAGTCTAGTTAGAGTTTAGTTTTATTTCTTTTGTTTTATGTTTTACAATTAACATTCGTAAATGTTTTACTGGCTGCTCAGTTATCCAATCTAGTTTGTATTCGTTTTTTCTCCCTTTCTGCTGAGTAGAAATACCTCGAATGCGGTACATTTTTTTGTATATGCCAATGGGTCGCACTAAAAGAAATACAAAACAACGCAAACTGCAAAAACTTTAAACGTTTTTAAAAATGTGTAGCGAAGCAGCTAAGCGAATGGGTGGAGCTGTTTGGAGTAACCATGTTGCATGTGTATATAAATATATATATACATATATGTGTGTGTGTGTGCGTGTCTATTCATGTGCAACAAGGCGCCATCTGCCTAACAGCAGGACGAAGGCACTGGGAGTCAGCTCCAAGGCAGACATGTGTTCCTCGTTTTTTGCAGCTGCATGTGAAACCCAACACATGTGAAGGAGTAGCTAGCTGCCTCCTGTGCTCGGTGCATAATAAACAATTTCTTTTTTAAACCCAAGTCTCACACACACACACAGCAGTAGCTGTAGTTGTAACAGAAGATACGAGCATGAATGAGGGCGCGCAGTCAGCGTTGAATGAATCATTCACGCAGAAATGAATACAAACGAGTCAAACGCATACTCGTTCATATGTAGCCGCACTCTATGTATATACATATATATACATATGGACGTGAGCATAGTTAATAAATCAGTGATATTCTGAACTGAATCAATGAATGAAGCACATTGTAATTGAGTTATGTGCGCATGGCCAACAGAATGCATATGAATCGATGCATACGAAACGAAACATGCAAAATTAAGCAAAAAAAAAAAAACAATTTTAGTTAATTCGAAATGCTTGAATGCACTCAAATATATAGGCAAATAAGGTAGTCAACAATTTTGAATAATTTACGAGCTTCTAAGCTAGTAATTGTACTTGGAATGCATTCGAATGCATTCGAAAAACAAGTGTGAATAAAAAAAAATTAGGAAACAGATAATGACAGATAATTGGTACATAAAATTGTATATCTTTTAGTTAAATATGAAATCTTGGAGTATTCAAATCTCTCGCCGAGCGTATATTCAAAGCTTAGAGTCTTTTCAGCATTATGAATATTTCCGAGTACCCGTATACTCCTTTTCGCGCTGTGGACAGAGTATATAGGTAGCACGCGCGCATAAGTTCACTTAGAGTATGTTGAATGCACTCACAAGTAATAAATATATAATAACAAAAAATACACAAAAAAATAAAGCTATTTTTAGAATATTTAAATCATATATAGACACAAATGTAAACATTATCCAACACTGCCAAAAAAGTTAATTAAAAAAAAACCAACTCAAAATCCCAACTGTATATGACAGACTTCACATTCGTGGGCGTGCGTCAAGCGAGTGTTTTGTGAGTGTTTTGTGAATGTTTAGTGAATGCTTGGCGTGTTGTTAGCATTCTTTCGTGGTATTCAATTTTCAGTCTACCGTTTTTTTTAGTTTTTTTTTTTTTTTTTTTTTATGCATATGACGCTCGCCTAAACAACAGAGCGCCCCCCCCCCCCGCCGCCCCATTTGGCCCACGCAATTAAATCGATAATAACGCGACCGCCCGGGCCACAGTCTGAAGCGTAAGCGTGAAGCCCCGAAGTCCCGAAGCACCCAAAGTCTACCTAATTGCGGATGACATGAAATTGTTTGCGCTATAACAATAAAGCAGACCGCTGTTGACTGCGACGCCAACGGCGATGCTGACGGCGACGCTGACTGCGACTGCGACTGCTCACACACATGCACAATGTGTGTAACAACAACAAGAAGCTCAGCTTTTGGCCTTCGCTGACCCGAAGTGCGAGCTGACAAATATTAGCTGTAGATGGCGCTTAGGTGCAAGGTTTATGTTTGTGAATGCATTCGATAAGAATCATTTTAGGTGAGCTAATAACCATTGTGATCTAGCCAACACGATATCGGCCAACCATGGCCAATCCCACCCCCCCACCCCTCCCCCCGCCGCGCTCTTGACAAATAGCTTCCCGGCAGCGTTTAATGTATTTTCACTAATTATTTTCAGCTAATTTGAGTTGAGTTAATTGAATTAGTTAACCCAAAATTAATTATGCTTAGGCTTGTCTTACTCTGTAGATACCCTATACTTTAAGGCCTATTCATTTTGAGGAAAGTTTTTCATATTTTTTCAACTTTTGATTGAGTTTTATTAATCGAATTTTGTCAAAAAATTACCATTAGATGACTTTCAAGAAAAAGAGTAACTGACTAGTAAATACCCTGTACAGACTAATGCTGGTTTGTGTGTGCTTGAAAAGCAAGACGTGTAGTTATCCTGTAGCTTAAAAATGGCTAAAATAAATTCCCTGTACTACTAAATTATTATTTTTTTTATATTTTAAAGCTCTCATATAATGTCCAAAATGCACGACTAGTAGTTACCCTGTAGCAATGCGACTTTTAATGCTTCAAAGGAATTCTTCTTTTCCAATTTGCTTGCAAAAGAATGTAAAAAGTTTTAAGACAAAAAGCACGACTCACAGCTACCCTGTAATAATTGTCATAAATTAAGAGCTATTTTCTCGGCATTTTTTTTGTTTTTTTTTTGGCTATTTGCTTGCAATTAGTAAAATTTCTTTGGTTTGTTTTAAATCGAGAATGTTTGCGACGCCAGCTTCCTTTGGCCGCTTTTCTCATTTCCCTTGGCACGCATGCCCCCTCCCCCACTTTCCGCCCCCTCTACAGCCATGCCCCTGGGCGCCCGGACAAGATATGGTGAGGCAGCGGAAGAGCCGTCAGCGTTAGCTGCGTTTTCTTTTGTTTATTGTAATTGCAGACATTGTCAACATTGTTGTTGTTGTAGTTGGAAGGTAGCTAATGCTGTTGCCCCTGTAGTTGTTGCTGTTGTTGTTGTTGTTGTTGTTGTTGTAGTGGCAACGCACGTGCGGAAAATGCTGCCGCAAAAGCAAATGCGGCAACGGAAAAACTGAAACACATGGCACGAAAACCCTAATGACACACAAACAAACACACACTAGTACGTGTACGTGTGTGTGTGTGTGTGCGTGTGTGTGCGTGTGTGCGTGTGTGTGTGCTCTCTGCTGGGGGGCTCGGGTGCTTGTCATGTGTTTATTATCCTTTGGCAGCGGAAGTTTACAACAAAGTTGAAGGCAAAACCGCAGCACGTTGAGCGACAAAAGATGCTGCCACGCCCAGTTGCCGCCCATACACCTAAATACACAATGTGTAGATGTGTTGATGTTGTGCTTGTGTGTGCCAGCTCGGCGTTGCACTGAATAAACAATTAGAAAATCGCATAAACGCCCCATTAAATGTTCTTTTCACTCTTTTCCAAAAAAAACCAAAAAAAAAACCCAAAAGAAATAACCCAGAGAAATTCTAATCAAATTTACCAAAATGGTTTTGTTCTTGTTGTTGTTGTTGTTGTTGTTGTTGCTGTTGTTGTTGCTGTGGCAATAAATTAGCAGCGCCTGCCACATGACGCTGACAAGATGTTGGGTGTTGGGGGCGGCTTCAGGGTTTGGGCGTGACCCAATAAATTCATCAGCCCGCTTCAGCGGCTGCAAAAGAAGAAGAAGCAGACATTTAAGCGTTTTACTGGGCGCTGCGCCTAAATATTTTTTGGGGCGGCGGCATGCCCACTCCGGGCCAGGCAGACGGCCTTTTAATTGAATATTAATAACAAAATCCTGCATATTATATAAGCAGCAGCGCGCCATGTAAGGGATCAGCAAAGCGCAGGTCCTTGACGGTTAATATATGCGCATGTCTGTGTGTGTGCGTGTGTGTGTGTGTGCGGGAGCTGGCATTGTATTTGTGCGCCGGCGAGTTCGCGAGGTCCTGCCACAGTGTCCTGGCATGTCAAACGTTAATATAATCATTGGTAACTCAACTCAATTCAACGCGATTCAACTTGATTCCATGCGATTCCATGCGATTCCATGCGATTCAATTCGCTTCAACTCACTTCGCATTGCAAATGCCACCAAATGTGCGGCACAAACTCAATTATCGCGCTGTCTTCTGTGGCGCCTCAAATGGGCAGCCTCCAGAAGCGTACAAATGTTCCATGTGCAGCTATAGTATTTGAATGGTCTGCAACAGTATTCGAAAATACCAATTGGCAACTCTATTACTATACGGATTCTACGTGAAAATATCTTATCATATATCCGATCTCATTATAAGACACGATCTCAGGCAGCGCAGCAAACAGAGCCAGGAAAATTGTTATGCCATAATAGCAAGAGTTTTCTTTAGCTTTCAAAACATGCTAATTACTTTTGGCTAATTCTCTTACAATTTGGGTTTTCTTAACCTTTCCATATGGTTATTTCCATGATAATCTATACGTTCTCATATACTATAATAGCTAGAATCATCAAGATTGGTATGCTATCACATATATTAGCAAGAATTTTCTGATTATTCCAATATATGCCAATTGCCTTTAGCAAATTCTAGATTTTCTCTTTATTCTCTTGCACTCATCAGCCCATCTCTACGATCTCAGTTCCTATCAGCGATAGGAACTTTATCCTAGCCATAAAATGTTGTAGACTATGAAATGTTTGCTCAAGTTTCTTCTTTGTAAAGTATAGGTAAAAAGTTTTCACTTGTTTGATAAGATAAGAGATTTCGTAGTTCCCGATCCAGCTGAAAGGCGACACGGGATTTTTGGCATTGGAATAAACAGATTGGATTAGGAATAAAAAAATGTAGCCAGATATGCGATAGTCGATTCTACTGAGTCCTTTAAAATCGTCAGGTCCGTCAATAAGAATTCTTCAAATAACTCATAGAAGGAAACATCTCCGAAGCATATATATTCCGAATCAGAATCAACAGCCGAGACGATATAGTCGTGTCTATATCTCCGTCTCTCCGTCTGTCGGTCTGTTTCCCTCAGTTCTTTTGAATAATTCAATGTAAATTCCTTTGGATACCAAAAACTGGCTTTACGCAAGGATAATGCAATAAATGAAAGCTGTATCTGTTGACAGTCAACTTGCATATTATTATGGTCTAAAATGTAGGACAGCCATTAAAAGGCAATTCCAGATGAAGCGGCCAACACGCAACACGAGACACCAAATGGGAACAGTGAAAACTGGCATGGGAATGGAAATGGAAATGGGAATGGGAAAGGAAACCCATTGAGCCATTCAGGCCATGTAGTGGCTCAGTAAACTGGCCAAAAGACCCAAATAGGAGACGGGGAGGGGTTGGGGTTTGGGGAGCGAAAAGTTATGTGTGTGTGTATAAAATCATGTCAGGTCATTTCCTGCTGGAGAACTTTCCGCCGCACAGGACCTAAAGAGCCACTAAAAGCAGCCAAAACAAAAACCAAAAAAAAAACAAAAAGCGAATAGAGAAAAAAACAAAACAAAACTAAAATAAATATGAATAAAAATAAAATGAAATAGTCAGCTCTAGGCATGGCATTTAATGCTCATAAAAATTGTATTATAATTTTAAATAATTTAGACGAGCATATTGCCAGGGGCGAAGAGCGTGTGCGGAGGGTGGTGGGTGGAGAAGGGAGGGGGGGGGGGGGGGTGCGTTCGCTGGCTAGCTATCAGACGACGGTCATGCAGGAGCCCCGACCCAGACACGCTGCCAGGGCCGGCACGCACACACACACACACTGAGAGAGAGACACACGCACACACAGTTGGCAAAAGTGCAAACGCCGTAAATCATGGCCCAGGTAAACACACAAAACGCAAAACGAAGAAAACGCAACAGAAAAGAGTGGCAAAAACAAAAAACCAAAATAAAAAAAACGTGCGAAGCAACAACGAAAATGAAATAAAGGCAATAGCCAAAACTGTGTAAAGTTTGTACGTTAAGCGTATTGGTGAGAAATGGTGGGGGAGGGGAGTGGGGTGGCGGGGGGGCTGCAGCGCGTTTTGCACGCGTTTCGGGCGCGACTCCTGCAGCAAAAGGCGCTAACTTGATGGAATCGTTAGCATTACCGTTAGACGAGACAGTTAACACCGCAGCAACATATGGTGTCTGTGTTTGTGTGAGAGAGACAGAGAGAGAGAGAGGGGGAGGAAGGGAGAGGGAGAAGAATGATAGCCATAGATAGCCAAGTTTGTACGTACATAGTTTGTGCGACCCCCACCCCACCCCACCGCAAAGAAGAAATCCCCCCGAGCATGCATTAGAAATGTACCGCAACACAAATAACCATATTATTACGTATAGATTACATATACATGCATAAATAAGTAAGTGATGAGTAACTATTTACCTAAGCTATAAATACCGTTGTTTATATTGACCTTTGGCCAAGATACTATTGTATGGAATTTGCTTTTATGACTCAGTATTAAAATAAGTTAAGCAAAATGCGACTTAAGCCTTGAGAACACACTTCCCATAAACCTCATAGGCTGTCGGAGTCGGAAATATAGAAAAACAAAGGGTATTAAATGTTCGGCCCACGTTGTTCTTGTTATTTATTAGCATTCAACTTATGTTGACGAAAAAGTAAAATATTTATTTATGTACTATATAAACATGTGCCTATTAAATGCCTGCAAAATAAGAGAGAAAGAAAAAACAAAACACAAATGCCAAGGTCAGACCACAGGGGGAGCGTGCGGGTGGGTGCAATAGCGCCACCTGCTGGCCACACACACAACTGAAATGGGTGCTGAGCTGATGAGGACTTGCGTGCATGTGTCTATCAGTGTGTGTGTGTGTGTGTGTGTGCATGGGTGTGATGTAGATACACACAAAATCGCTGCCTATATGCAAGAGCATTTTTGACAACAACAGCAACAACAACAACAACAAGAAAGAGTGCGCGAGCTCGAATATGTTTCAATTTCACAGCAGCAGCGCGGGCAGCGCGGACAGCGAGGGCTACCAGCTACAGTAACAGTTACATTTACGGGTTACAGTTATGGTAGCAGCCGACGCGCTGACTGCCTGCAGTTGATTGCTTGCCTGACACTCTCACACACACACACAGAGCCACACTTACACGCACACTCATGTGCGGAGCTAAGCCTTGTGCAGTGATTTTTTAGCCGTTGTTTTTTTTTTTTTTGTCGCTTATTGTTGTTGTTGTCGCCTGTGTGTTTGCGGCTGCTTTTCACAAATTTCACGCTTCTTCTCTTCTATTTGGTTAAACTTGACCCACAAAAATTGTCGCTCGTCCGCAATTTGGCTAAAAAACTGCAACGAGCTGTGCAACGGCAGGCGGCAGCTGTTAATGAATATTCCATATTCTGTGGCTTAAATTTGCCGACATTTTGCCAGAGCTGTCAGCGGTTGTGCGCAATTAAATATGTACTGCAACTAATTGCATTTGCTGGTAGTTAATTAATTAATCAAAAGAGAGATATAAAAGAGAATGTGAAAGCTAAAAATAAATTAAATTAAATGATCAGTGCGCACTGCTTGCAGATAGCAAATCAAATACACTGCTTTCACACTGCTTACGCAGCTAAATAACAGCATTGTAAGTGGTTATGTGTATAACAGCGTGCACTGCTTGCGCTGGCACTGCTTTGTGTGCTTGTTATGATATAACAGTTGCTGCACTGTTAACTGCTTGTCGCTATTAGCTGGTTTGTGCAACGACTAAGCAACGACATAAACCTGTGTCTATTGTGAATAGAGTGTTTAGAAGGTATGAAGCGACATTTTGTTATCTATGCATCTAAAACTGTATTATCAGGGTGATTGATTGACTGCTTGATTGATGATCTACACAGGGCCCAAACCGTGAAAGCTAGAAAGCTGAAATTTTGAAAGATCTGACTTCTTGGACTTTAAACATAGTTAACTAGAATTCAAGAAACTGATGAGTTTTTCGCTCTTTTTTTTTGCAGCACGTCTGAACTAACTTGCAACGTGTAGAATGAAGATGGTGCGTGTCAGTCGCGGGTTGCTGTTGCTGCAACTGGTGCAACTGCTGCTGCTGGTCGTGCTGCCCGACGCTATTGTGGCCAAGTCGAAGAACAAGAACAAATCCAATCAGAATACACACTATGCCGACTCCGGCGGCGGCGGCGGCAGCAGCAGCAGCAGCGATGACAACAACAACAACAAGCTGAAGGGACATGGCGAAGGCGGCCAGCACTTTGCCATGGAGCCACAGGATCAGACGGCCGTGGTTGGCTCCCGGGTGACGCTGCCCTGTCGCGTCATGGGCAAGGTGGGCGCACTGCAATGGACCAAGGATGACTTCGGTCTCGGCCAGCATCGCAATCTGAGCGGCTTCGAGCGCTACTCGATGGTCGGCAGCGACGAGGAGGGCGACTTTTCGCTGGACATATACCCGCTGATGCTGGACGACGATGCCAAATACCAGTGCCAAGTCGGGCCGGGGCCGCAGGGCGAGCGCGGCATACGTTCACGTTTTGCCAATCTGACGGTGCTGGTGCCGCCGGAGGCTCCAAAAATCCAGCAGGGCGACTATCTGGTCACCACCGAGGATCGCGAAATTGAGCTCGAGTGCATCTCGGCGGGCGGCAAGCCGGCCGCCGAAATCACCTGGATCGATGGACTGGGCAATGTACTCACCGCCGAGAGCTTCTTCGAGCCGATGGCCGATTCGCGACGCGTCAATACCAAATCGGTGCTGAAGCTGGCGCCCAAAAAGAAATATCACAATACGACGATCACGTGCCAGGCACAGAACACGGCCGATCGCACCTATCGCTCCGCCAAGGTGCTGCTGGAGGTCAAGTATGCGCCCAAGGTGTCCGTTTCGGTGGTGGGCGGCGCCTTGGCCGGCGGCCGTATACCCGAGGGCGCCGAGGTCATACTCAGCTGCCAGGCGGACGCCAATCCGCCGGAGGTCAGCTATCGTTGGTTCATCAATGATGAGCTCATCACCGGCGATTTTACCACAAAAATGGTAGGTGTACGAACATATCGCCGGCCCATTTATCGCCTCTAATCCGTCTGCTCTTCCCGTCCAGATCATTCACAATGTTACACGCAAATATCACGATGCCATTGTCAAGTGCGAGGTGGTCAATGCCGTGGGCAAAAGCGAGGAGAGCGAAACCCTCGACATAAGCTGTAAGTAGCGAAGCTTTACCGGAACCGGAAATTACAATATGCTATACTTTACAGTTGGACCCGTTTTCCGTCAACGTCCGGTCAGCAAGGAGGCGGACCTGGGCGCCACTGTCACCATGCGCTGCGAGGTGTCGGGCAATCCAACGCCCGAGATCGAATGGATCAACGAGAACTCGGATCAGGTAAGTGTCAATTGTTGACCAATCCAAGGCAAACTAACTAGACCCTTGCCGCTACCTCATAGATTGTTGGACGCGCACCGGAGCTGAAGCTAAAGGTCAGCAGCGAGACCGCCGGCCGTTACTTCTGCAAGGCGGTGGTCAACGGCTTCCCGGAGATTGGCGCCGAGGCGACCGTCTATGTGAAACGTGCGCCGATCATCACATCGCACAAGGTGCAGTTCGGTGCCGTTGGCAGCCGGGCCAAGATCGACTGTCTGGCCTTCAGCATACCCAAGGCGGAGCATATACTGTGGTCCTTTGAGGGCAAGCTGATCAACATGAGCAGCGCCGATCCCGACATCTACATATTCGAGGAGCACCATCTGCCGGAGGGCGTGCGCGCCGCGCTCATCATCAAGGAGAGCCGCTCCACGCACTATGGCAAATACAATTGTACCATAATCAACTCGTACGGTGGGGATTCGTTGGTCATCACACTGGTGCCGGAGCCGGGCAGCATACCCGTGCCGCTGGTCGTCATGGGCTCCATGTCCCTGGTGGCCATTGTCCTGATGGTCGTGATGATTGTGATTGTCTATAGGAAGCGGCGCAGGCGCAAGAAGCCAATGCCCGCCGATGTTATACCGGAGGCATCGCGCGGCGGCGACAAGCTCAACGAGCTGAAGAGCGAGCTGCGCGCCAAGGCGTACGATGTGGAATATTCGGAGGCCGGCAGCGATGGGCTGGCCATTAATCTCACCCAGACACCGATGCCGGATGTCCAGATGAAGGGCGCCACCCTGGGCGTGCCGCTGGCCGGGCCCGTTAAGTTCGATGAGCGTTTCTCCGGCGACTACAGCGATCGCTACAATCGTCAGTGCCACATCAAGAATCCCAAGAATCAGCCGGACCAGGCCTACAAGGAGACCACCAGCAATGGCTATGCGCCCTACTTTGAGTACGCGCTCGACTACAGTCCACCCGCTGACAGCGGCAAGGCCAAGGGCGCCGCCGGTGCCATCAACTCGGCCACCCTGCCACACTTTGCGGCCAGTGCGTCCGGCGCTGCCCCCACCACAGCCGGGGGCGTGCCCCTCAGCGGTGGGGCCAGTTTACCGCGCAATCAGCGTCACGAGCTGCACCACAATCACCAACAGCATCAGCATCAGCATCAGCAGCAGCAGCAGCAGACAAAGCTGCCACAGACATCGCAAGCTAACGGTTTTCTGGGTAAGTTCATAAGAACTAGTTCGCGGAAGTAGTTCAATGCGTGCTCTACACTAAACATGAACTAATTTCAGCTACACAAATTTGATTTGTTTAGAAATTCATTTAAACTCCACAAGAATCTCGATTCTGCTTCAGTTTTCAAATGAACTAGTTTATATAACTGGAACTGCTCATGATCTAGTTCATAAATCAACTATCTAATAACTGTAAAGAAACAAAATATTCGATTAATTTAATTTGAACAACAAATGAAGCTCATTTTAGCTAGGCACAAATTTAAAATTCGATTTAAGTTCTTTTAAACTCCACAAAAACCCATTGAAGAAATTTAAGTTTGAACAGAAAATGAACTAGTTCATTTTAACTAGGCGCAAGTTGAAAATTTGATTTTATTTGAAATTCATTTAAACCACAAGAGTGTAGAATCTGCTGCAAGCTCAAAATGAACTAGTTCATAGAACTATAACTGTTCATGAACCAGTTCGTAAATCGAGTATCTAATAGCTTGAAAAAAAAACAAAAATATGTGTTTACTTTATAAATTTAAGTTTGAACAGCAAATGAACCAGTTCATTAAACGACTTTCCAATTAATCTCCCTCCCTCTCTCTCTCTCTCTGTCCCTTCAGGCCAACCGCTGCTGCAGAACGGCATCGACAGTCGCTTCAGCGCCATCTACGGCAATCCCTACTTGCGCACAAACTCATCCATATTGCCACCGCTGCCACCGCCGAGCACCGCCAATCCAGCGGCCACGCCCGCCCCACCGCCCTACCATGCCGCCCGGCATGCCAACAGCAATGGCGGCCTCAAGCACTTCGGCGCCGGCGGCTACGGTGCGGCCGCCAGCATCAGCGTTGCCGGGGCAGCGGGCAGCGCCGGCGGCGGCGGCGGGGGGCCGGGCAGCGTCAGCGGCAGCAGCTCAAATTTGACGGCCAGCAGCAATACGCTGGCGGCCACGCCTCTCACACAGCCATCGTTGTGCGGCCCGTTGGGCGTGGCCGGAATGGGGGCACAGCAGAGCGCACAGAGTCCCTCCGGGCAGTTCATATTGCCCACAAATGGCAAGGGCGTAACACAGAAGGGGCCGCTGGCCACGCATGTCTAAGCAGTACGCCGGAACCAGCCGGAAGGCAAGAGGAGCCCAAAACGGAACCGGAACCGGAAACGCAGCTAAATAACGAGTATAACGCATATTTATTCAATTTGTATTCGTATTCGTATTGTCTAGACTCTAGATACTAGGGAACTAAGCGAGATAGAGAGTGTGTGTGTGTGTTTTTTTTTTCTCGAAAAGAATTTCGATTATATATAAAAAACCGTATTGTGATTTATAGCGTTAATTATTTTATGGAAACTCGACAAAATAACAAAAAAAAAAATAATAAGCAAAAATGCAGTCAAGGCAAGGCACAGGCTATGTAGGTATATCTATCTAGTGCAAATTTTAAGCTGTTTGTTATGCTATTCGAGCGCTGAAACTGATGAAACAAAAATGATATCAATTAACGAAACGTATCGAAAAACTCACAACTTTCAAAGTTCATTTTAGCAACAAAATAAACCAGAGAATTGCAGAACTTTTCACAAAAAAAAGCGAGTCAAAATAAAAATAAAACAAAAATATTTCATATGAATATAGTAAAAAATATTAAATATGATGCCTGTAGTTAGTTCCAAGTAAAACGCAGCAGCAGCAACATTTTCTAAGCCAAAATCTATTCAATTTTAGACTTAAACCAAAAACAACTGCTAAACGAACTAGAGCGAATGCTAGTATAGCTTAAAAGAAAAACTAAATAAAAAAAATAGTAAAAGGGAAAACCATGAACGAACTAGTTTATATGACAAAAAGAAAACAACGCCCATTCGCTTCAAATAAAACTCTTTTTCTGTTCAAAACCTATTTAACAAAATTGATTAGGCAATGTTTTTAAATGTTTAACTAACTTGTAGTGCCGCCCACATATCATTAAAAAAAAAAAGAAAATATATACATTATATATATACACTATATAGGGCCAGCTTGATCGGATGACACAGCATCAATTTTTTTTTTTGTCCTAGCAACTAAGCCAAACAACTTTCAATTATGTACTTAAATGTAAAGTAAAAACTTTGAAAAATGTTTAACAAAAGAAAAATAAACAATAATAATAAGCAAAGCATATCCGAAATATATATTATGTGTGTATGTGTATATTGCTCGTATATATAGCGCATATGTGTATGTATGTAAGCCAGCTGGTTCGACGCTTAACTTAATTAACTAACTAGTTGTAATGTACTTAAATTTATAAATACTTAAACACAAATCGATACACACACACACACACATATACATATGCATATATATTAATGAGAGTGTAGTACACTGCGAGAAAATTTTTTTTGTCTGCATAGTAAAAATACATATAAATTAGTGTAAGAAATCGTCAAACAATTTTAAAAACGTAAATTAGTAAACGAAATGAAACAAAGCTTAGAAAAATTTGCAAAACACATTTGAGAGATCTACCAAAAAAAAAAAAAAGAGAGAGAAGCGGCAGATAAAGAGATGTTGAGGAAGAAGAAATGTTTATGATAAAATATCGAAAACCAAATACAACTGAAACAAGTTGCGATAGAAATTTTTTTTAGAACGAAATGCTGCCTTATGATTCCTTGTGAAATTTGTTGGATTCTTAGACAAACCTATGTGTGTGTGTTTATGCCAACAACTAATTATACATTTTTTTTTTATTTTTTAATATTTAATATATATATATATACACACATACATGCGCATGAGTATGTTGAATGAAAATCGCTTTAAAAGTTTTCTTGTTTACGACGAAGTTGCTTTTTTTTCAATTTTGTTGTGCCATTTGCAGAGCTTCTTTGTAAGTTCATAGAAATTAAAAAAAAAAAATAAAATAATGAAAAGAAGAAAAAAAAATACAAAAGAAAACTTTTGGGTAAATGTCAAGCGATTCAATTAAATGTTCAATTAAATGCAAAAACAAAATACAAATTAACAAAAAGAAAATTACATAAACATAATAATAATAAAAAAAGAAAGTTAAGAAAAAAAATAACGAAACGAAAAAAATCCTATTAAGCCAAGTAAATATGATAATTATACATTATATGTGAAATGCATGTGCAAGAAAATGAAGGAATATGCAGGAAGAAGAAGCAAAGAAAGTAGAAAACACAGCAAAGCAAATAGCAAAATGTTGAACGAACAGCAAACAGAAAGAAGAACTAAGCAAAGTGTGAAATTTCGTGTAATATGGAAATTAATTCAATAAAACTAAGTCAAAAAACTCAAATTAGTTGAAATAAAAATCGAAAATGAAACCAAAAATGCAACATTTCTCATATTTTCATATAGAAAAATTGGCCCCAATATGCATATAGTTGGCATATAATTAATGAACTCGACAAATCTGCAGTGGAATCAAGACGCGTTGCACATTTTTCAATTTAAGCGCATTTTTTTAAATGCTAGCCGTATGTTCGATAAATGTTTTCACTTTTAAGGCAGGACGCGACTTGTTATCGACCTATCGATTGGCCGCCGTCAATCGGCAAAAGCAACCTGACTATGCACGAATTTTGCCAGAGCGCCTTCGTGGGGCAATAAAGAAAAACAAGTATTTAATTTTTGCAGCCATTTTGAAATTGGAAAGAAATAACGACACAGCCAACAACAAGAATGCAAGCAAGCCAGTCGTCGTTCCAGCAGCGACGCAGGCGCAGTAGCTGAGAGCGCGTACATTGATGAGCGCAATCGGCTCTCTTAAGGAGTTCAGCTCGCTCAGACAGCAATGCACCTTAACCATGATTATGCTCAGAGTTAAGTGCGTCGCTATAACATCATATGAAATGTGTTCATTTATTTAGTAAAATATGTATGAAGTTGAAATAAATCTGAACACTTAACATGCATACATATTCGTGACATGTGTTACTGGCTAAACATAAGAATTGCCTATATTCGTAACATAAGCTTTTGATAACTGGCATATGCGAGTGTCCAAGCCACTCTATCAGTCTGTATTCGCTCGCTCTCTTTATTTCGTTCGGTGGGCATTCGCCCTGCCATGATCACAGCTCACTGTGGTATGTTTCAAACACAGAGAGAGAGAGAGAGAGAGAGAGAACGCGCGCGCGTGAGAGCAAGAGAGAGCCGGCTGGTTGTCGTTGTCTTTTTCGGGGGTTCAGACAAGCGACGCTTGTGAGCGCGGCTCAAAGTGTTGCGAGTCGTGAAACGAAACGGATATCGAGGCGGACAGTTTGCAGCAGTTGGAAATTGCAATTGCATGGGATTTCAATTAAATGCTATTTTATTTTTTTTGAGTGCCTCCTCTCAACTGTGTATTTGTGCGTGTTTGTAGCAGTGTAAAGGCGACGTAAATTTAACTCGCACCGCAGGCAAAAGAAACGAAACGAAACGAAAACAACAACGAGAGGCAACAACAATATGGCGTTTAATACCGCCGCATGCAAAAATTGCAGCATGCGAATGCGGCATATAAAATAAAAATCGCTATCGGGATCGGTATCGGTATCGTCGGTAACGTCATCGAAATATTCAATATTCTTTTTTTGTTGTTTTTTTCCACTTGGTGGTCTGTGCCTGTGTCCGTGTAAGTGCAAACAAATAAATCAAGCAAAAGGAAAATAAGCGCAAAAAAAGCACAGAAACCACAACGCGACTCCCTTACGCCTGTTTGCGTGTGTGTGTGTGTGTGTGCGTGTGTGTGTGTATTGCCCCGTATACGTGTGTGTGTGTATGTGAGAAAGGAAGCAAACCGTTTTGACATCGCCGTCTTTGTCTTTCGTCTCTTTGAATAACATCGCTTCAGTTGAATTCAAAGTTTGTTGCGGTTGCGCGTGGAAATGTCGCCGTTGTCAGCGTCGACGTCGGCGTCGCTGCATACAACAAACGGCAACGCGCGGCACTTAATTGTTCTACTCGCCTGGCTGCAAAATACATAATAATAAAAGAAAAAAAAAAACAACCAGCAGCAGAAACAAAAATTAAAAAAAAAAAAAAACAACCAAAAGTCAAAGTGAGACAACAACAAACTACACACAAAATTACTGCACATACAACAACAACAACGACAAGCAAGCAAAAAAAAAAACTCAAAAGCATAAAACGCAAATCTTAAACTGGATTACAATGCAGTTGCAGCGCAGCAGACGTCGCTGTCGCGCACACAGAATTTGGATTAACGAAATGCTAGCGGGCGTCGCGCTGCTGCTGCCGCTGCTGGCGCTAGCTAATTTCAGCAGCGCCCAGGCGACGGGTAAGTGTGAAAAAAAAAAACAATGAATAAAATAAAAAAAAACACTATTTTTGCATGCATATTGATTGAGTCTGCATTTTCGTGTTCTGTTCGTTTCCCTTTCTATTTGCCTCTCTGTGTTCCTTTTTGGATCGCTGTACGCTGCTCGTTGCTCGCTGCTCGCTCCTGCCTGCCAGCCAGCCAGCCAGATCGGACAGGTGGTCGCTCTCTGGCAGCAGTACGCTCTCCCGCTCTCTTTTTTCAGCTCACTCTCCCGCTCAGATTTTTGTGCGCACACACACTGCCGCTGCCTGCCTGCGCAGTGCGCACCTTTAACTTCTTATATGCTACGGCACAGCCGCAGTCGCAGCCTTTCGTTTCGTTATATTCCATTTTTTATTGTTACCATGCATACACATGTAGTTTGTATGCCAGTTGACACTGTTATACAAGCGCTCGTATGTGTCTTCTGTCAACTTCCTGTAGCTTGTCGTGGACTCCCCGTCCCCAATCATAATTAGGCTCACTTGTCAAACTTTTGTGTACTACTATTTACACACACACACACACACACACCACACACACACACACACACACACACACACACACATACACACACACACTCACAAAGCAGAAGAAGCGTATCCAGACTCATGCAAGCCAAAAGAAACCACATTATTTGCATATAAGCCGTCGCTGCTGGGGCTCGGCTCTTGTCTAATCATTGTGTCAACACACTCGTCTCCGTTTTAGGTCCCTTATGCTTGCTGGAGTGTGCGTGTGTGTGTGTGTGTGTAGGTGTGTGTACATAGGCGTAGGTGTAGTTGTACCTTTGGTACTCTCATTGCCTTTGCACATATCAACTTTCCGGGAATTTAAAAACAGAACGCGTTTTTCTTTTTTTTAGCTGGAACCCCTTAGACTGCGTCGGAAATAATTACCTTTTTTTTTATTTACTATTTACTTTTGGCCATGTCTTTCCAATGCCGAACAAGCGTCCAACTGATCTGGCCAGAGCTGACATTAGACACAGAATATGTTCGAATTCGAATGTTGAATTACATCCCAAACAAATAGATAAAATGCCCTTTGTTCATTGATAAAACTCCATTTGGAATGTTTACAAACGGTCAATAAGAGCAAATATTCAGAAGAGAACTTGTGAAAAATGTGGTATATAATGCAAATATCGGGCCTAAAGAATGTCGACTTTAAAATATACGATAATACTTCGAAAATTATGAATTATGGAGTGTACAAAAAATATTCGATTTTTTAGAGTAAGCGCTTTTATACATTTGAATAATAAATGTATTTACATATGTTATAATTCCAACTATTTTCTTTTTGAATATTATTAATTTTATAACATTTTCCATCACATTTTATACAAAATGGCTACCGAAAGTATATAGAATGTTTATAATATTCGAGCACTGCAATGATATTAAAATTGGAGGAAATATATGGAAAATTCTAGCATTACAACTAATATGTTTTATACGATCGGCAATAGATTTTTGTTAGAATTTTTGATATAAATTTATTGAAGTTCGATTTAACTGAATATATATTGCATTTCTCATATCAAAATATATATATATATATTATTTTTTTGATCAATATCATATACATTTTTAATGTGATCTTGAAGAAACGTGCATCAAAATAGAGCGAAATTTGTTTATCCATATTTTGATATATCTTTATTTATTTACATGCATATATATTTTTATTTATTAAATATATATATATTTATCAAATCGAAATATTTGCATCAAAATAGAGCGAAATTTGTTTATCCATATTTTGATATATCTTTATTTATTTACATGCATATATATTTTTATTTATTAAATATATATATATTTATCAAATCGAAATATTTGCATCAAAATGTGTCCAAATATGTGTATTTTGAAAAAGTTCCCAATCTCCTTCCTAAATATTAACAGGATATAAGTTCTCTCTAGCTCCCTCTCTCTCGCGCTCTCTCATCTAACGCTATTTATAGCATGCTATATTCAAATATTTATATACATATCTATCTATACATATATATACATATATACATATATATATAAAGACTAGCTTAAATGCCTGCCTGCTGTGGATAATTAAGGATAGATCTAACGGCCTGCATGTGCGTGACTTGCAATAATTTCGAGAGAGCAAAGTCAAGAAATTGTATATTAGGGTGCGCTCAGGATAAGCGCAGAAACAGAGCGGTAGAAAGAGAGAGGGAATGTGAGCGAGAGAGGAGTGGAGTGAAGTGGAGTAGAGAACAGAGCACAGCGAAGGCAGACAGGAAATACTCATACAGCATGGGGCATAGACACAGAGCTGGCTAAAAGTGCAGGCACAGCGAGAATGCGCGACATTGAAACAACAACCAAAGGCAACAAAGAAATGAAGAGAGCATCTCGAGAACTTGTTTCCAGTCTAGGTAGTGAGTGGTTACCCATGCATATGGCTGGCTCTTTCGCTCTCCTTAGCTGCTCGCTCGCACTCGCTCTTGCACTCGCTCTGGCCTTATCCGTAATTTGATCTGTGCGCAAACAGTAAAAAGGACGCGCCTGTGCAATATGCTTAGGGGTTGCACTCCCGTCGCGTCTCCCTCTGGCGAGTCTCCCTTCCCTTCCTTTCCACCATGGCTGACAGCAGCTGTCGTTTTTTCGTTCCTTTTGCGTTTGCTGCGGTGGTTGCTGCAGTTGCTGCTGCTGCTACTGCAAAAAAAACCGTTACAATGCCGCACGGGGCTCCACATGCGGCGGGGGTTGGGGCAGCTGTGCGGAGCCTGTCAGCTGCAATCGCAGCTCTGCTCAGTTGACTGATTCCCCCTCCAGAAAACGAAAAGGAGGCGTGGCTCAATGCCACGGCGTAAATTACAGTAATGCATGAAAATGTTAGAGATGTTGTTGTTGTTGTGTTTAAATGTCAATATATTCATGTATATATATATATATACATATATATACACACACACAATATCTGAAATGAATGGGAAAGTTGAGCTGTAACTTTTTTATGCCAACCTCTTTTTTGTTTTTTTGCCTCCAGCAAACGCCGCTAATTTGTCGCTGGCATTTAATGGGCCTTAATGGAGAGCGCAGCCGATATGAAAAATTTACAAGTATTTGCATATGTCATAGTTTGAAGAGGGAGAGAGAGAGGTAGAGGGGGGGGGGGGGGGGGGGGGGATATCGCATATGCATGCTATAAAGAGGAAACGAGTCTAGGAAGCTTACTTGGAAAAAAAAAATGAGCAAATGAGTTGGGAACTTTAGCCCAATGCAGTTGTTGTTTCGTTTTTATAAAGCGAGCTGTCAGCTCTTTTGTGTGTTGGGCATAGCAAAAAAACGTTTTACAACACTCTAAGCAACATATATGTACATATAACATAAATTATGCGACAGTTTTGTATGAGACCTTGTCCATATAGCTATATAAACAATATCGCTTAAGTTGAATAGATTTGAAAAATGATTTTATGAAGCGATTTTTCACTATTTAAATGATTACTATAAGGTACATATAGTAAAAGGTATCCAATTATCAATTATGAAATAAACATTCGAAAATTAAAATGTTGTTAAAAGCTTTAATCGACATTTCCAATGTGCTCGATATTCGGAATTTATAAACTTAACTTTTAAGCTTTTCCTAAGTTTTCTTCTTGTTTTTCTAACACTGGAACCCTTTAAAAGGGTTTTAAGTTTCTTTTATCTAAACATAGGACAGGTAAATAGGATCCAGTAGAAATTCAATAAAGGGTTTTTAATTTCTTTGTATTATAAGGAATCCAAACATGAGATAAGTTAGGAATTTGCGAACATAAAAGTTTCAGTTAAAGCTAAACAGATATTTGAGTTCCTAGGAAAAAGCAGGCCATGCATACTTCAACATGGATTTGAACTAGCAAGAAGGACATCCATGTTAATGAAGTACAATTCAATGAAACATGAATGCAAATACTTGAGTAAAAGCAGCTCAATTCAAGTAATATGAATATTACGATATATGTATTTAACCATGTATATATACATATTATAAAGTATGAATTTGACCCGAATCCCTTCAGGATTCTTTAAGTCGGCACGAATTGAGCTCTGTCTTTCGGCGATAAACCACAGACAGGCGCAATGTCAATTTGTGGAAAGTCTTGACGTCTTCTTGGCACTGCCCGAAGGCGAAGGCCGAGCGGACATATCGCATGATCGCCTATATGTACATATAGAGGACCGAGCACTTATCGGCCATTTGCTGTCACATTTATTAATTAATCGTTGCCGCTTTTTGGCCAACTTTCTCAGCACTTGAGCGATTGGTAACTTAAGACTTCATTAAAATAAATAAAAAAAAAAAAATGATGCGTTAAATCTGAAACAAATACGCTTTAAAAAGGAAGAAGAACATGCAGCAGTAGAAAGCAGATACGAGTGAACGAAAAAAACAAAACTTGAATAAAGTGCAGCAGTTGGCCTGAGTCGAAAAGCTTAGCTGGCCGAATATTAAATACCCTAAAAAGGTTCAGGTTATCTGAAGAAACAAACCCGATTTTCACACTAGCTTCGATTGCCTGCTTGATAACTATATCATATTATGCTGCGAGGCCTTTGACTTGGCCTTCAATGCAGCTTAGCCATAAAAATATTATATATATATATATATATACTGTTTATAATCGAAATGTTGCCTTCCAGGGATTAGCCCTTGCCCTCGGCAAGGGTATTTTTAGTGTAAAGCAGAAAACAAACCCGTTTAAAGGCCCGCTTACATATTGATTATAATGCTCTGTTACTTGATACCACCTTCAGAGAGATGATCATCGTCAAGATATTGTTGTCGCTGTTGAGGTTGCGGAGCAGTTCCGTTTAGCGAACGATCCTGTTTTTCGACACACACACACACACGCACACACCCAGGCACAACATGGCCAACGATAAAACAGATTGAGAGAAGCAGCGAAGTAAGAGACTGCCAAAGTTGTTTAATACACTGTACACTTAATGAAAATGGGTATATGCTCAAGTGCAATTTGTATTATATGTTATTTCGATATTAACAGATCAATCTCCGCTCGTTCTCTAGTCTTTTCTTACAAGATCAGGGGTCAAAGGTTGTTATTTATTTGTAAACAACATAATTGTGAATATGTACAAAAGAAATATATATAAAGAATTATATTTATCTCTATGATTCGTAATTGATATCATGATTTTTTAGTGAGGTTATTTTAAAAGGAACCGTATTATTGTTAAAGAAAATTATGGCTAAAAGGGGAAAATAATAATAATAATAATTATTAAGTCACTTCTTTTTCTTACATATATCAATTTAAAAGGTAAATCTCGATGATTCATGAGTCGGTTTTTCTATAACCAGTTTTGTAAATTGAGAGTTAAATACAGAAGTCGAAAATGAGAACTTTCATCGATTTGAAGTGAGTAGAAATATTAAAAGAAAATGTTTTCGACGTCTTGAGTCCAAAATTGTTTGTTTTCAGTTTCTAGAAACTTTTGTATGTAGATTTTTATGAAAGCCCCATCAAAAGAGTTGCCTAGAAATCAGCAAATGTGAAATATAATTTGTTTATATTTGAATTTATATATTTATTTATATTAATACTAAAATATAATTTGCTAACATTTAACTAGACATTGGAATTAGGCGCAACTTAAAGTCAAGTTTCTCTAAATCGGAAGCATTCTAATTAGCGAGTTAACACTGTACTCCGCAGCTGGAACTTTTCGACTGCAATGTTTAGACGTGCTTTTTATGATGATTTGGTTTTTCGTTGGGCTTTTTTTTAACCTGGGCAGGTAGAATTAGGCGACGCTCCGGAAATCACAGAGAGACTGTGAAATAATGTCGCTGTCGGATGCTTTCCCATCGGCGACGGTCTTAAAGCTGAAGATTCGATTGGACATATTGGACATTGCATAAACATGACTCTTTCTGTCATTGTTCCCATCATCAACAAAAGCAGCAGCAGCAGCAGCAGCAGCAGCATCAAAGTTGAAGCCAAAGTTAAAGTTGCCTTGGCCATAGAAGAGTTGGCCCGAACAACTTTCCAAGGCGGCTGCCGTTGCTGGGAAAATGCCGCAAATGGTTGAACAAAACTGTTTGGCATCAGTTGATCATCAGTTTGATCAGTTGGCTGCATGTTGCTTGCCCAGCTCAATTTGGCTTAAACTAATTATGAAAGCAGGCACTCTGTCCAGTTGGGCTTAAAGCGTAATTAAATCTCTGAAAAACATCAACGATTAGGCCAAAGCAGTTGCAGTCTGTTTATTGACTTTTAATGATGGCCACACGAATTAGTGCGCGCACACACACACACACACACACAAGCACACACACGGACACGGAGACCAGCTGCCCCTGGTATACCCTGTAAACCGCTGCTAGACCACAGTTTGCCTCAGTTAAAGTTAACTCTTTGCCTCAATCGACTCTTGGCCAACGACTTGCGCCTTCTACTTCTTGCCTGACTGCTGCTGGTTTAATGAGTTTTCTTTATGGCCAGGGCGCAGCACACACACACACACACACACACACACACACACACACACACACACACACACACACACACACACACACACACACACACACACACACACACACACACACACACACACACACACACACACACACACACACACACACACACACACACACACACACACACACACACACACACACACACACACACACACACACACACACACACACACACACACACACACACACACACACACACACACACACACACACACACACATAGAGCGAGAGACTCTCTCACACACACACACATGTATGCTGCTTGATACGCACTGACCGAACAAGTTTTTTTTCATTTTTAGTCGTTTCTTGCTCGTCTTTGGGTCTGCTTTTCTGCTTTACTGTTTTCTCCTTTCTGCTTTGCGTGTCTTATTCTTATAACCACTTCATGGCCTGGGCCCGGCTTGGGTCCAAAAAGGCTGACAACCTCGAGCCAGCGAGAACAAATGAACGGGCCAAACTCAGCCGTCTCAGCCGTCTGTGCTCTTGCCTCTCGGCTCGACTCAATTTTTACAGATATTACCCAAAGTGTCTTGTCTTGAGTCTCGAGTCTTGGCCAGGGCCAGGCCCAGGCCCAGGCGTTTGCGTTGCACGCGATGTTCGAGCGAGACGAACAGAATACGTACATACATACATTATGTGCGGCTATCTCTTTTCTGTATAGCTCTAGCCTCAACTCATTCAGAGCTGGACATGGAAATTCTTTCTAACAACAAAATGTGGCAAAGGCGAAAAAGTCAGCGAGGCAGCGCACTCTCTAGCTATGCGTTAGTGTGTACAATGACAATCATCATTATATACACTTGAGAAACTGATCGAAATGCAGCGCATATTGCCTGGAAAGAAATCTTCTTCTTAATGCCCCTCAGCCATGTCTTCCACTTGGTGTCGTCTCTCAGGCTGAAACTGAAATCGACGCGTCTCGACTTGACTCTTGTTTGGGTGTCAGAATCTGTCCATCTGCTGTTTTCCCGCTGGCATTCCATAAGTGGATCAACCCAAGATCAGCAACGCATTCCCATAAGTCAAAGGCATAGATAAAGTGCTTAGACCATGTTGGGAGAGTATCAAATGCAGTTGATGTCTTTGAATATGTCTAGAGATCAGACTGAACAACAATTTGACATTGCTAAAATATAACTTGGAAATATAGAATATGATGCAAATGAAAGCAGTTCAATAAATACGAAAAAGTAAAGATTTAGCTTAATGAACGGTTCAGGCATATTTAAGAGAACATGTGCCGGAAGGAATTGCCCAGTAATAAGATATATATGTATTAAAATATAAATTGCTTGATCAGAAAGGAAGTGAGCATTTCGATTTAACAGATCACATAACTTAAAACTAAAAGAAAATGCCGATCGTGCGGATTGCATTGAGTTCAAATACAAAAAATACATATGCCTAGCAGAAATGCCTGCCATTGAACGCGATCTTAGCCTAAGAAAGGTCGCAGATCAGATGAGAGACCGACCCCATCAGAAAGAGAGAGAGAGAGAGAGAGTATTACGCATTATGTCCTCCTTCCCCTTTATTATAAATGTCCCATCTTTGCAATAACTTTTAATGTTAATACCACATAAGCTACAAAATATTGAAACTATGTACTAGAGATCAATCAAAAGAAGAAATACCTATCATGATAAACCTCTCTATATTCCTCAGATATGCCTATATTGATAATGTCTAGTGCATAAAATATATTTTATGCCCCTTGTTGAACCAAAGAGCCAGCTAAGCTCTGATGAATAGTTAAGAAAATATTATTATATAGCTAAGAAATTCGTGGACCACAAATAAAATGACAATCATAATAGATTATGCTATGCAAAGCTATAAAATCTTTAAAAGATATATGTATATTGATTCCGAATACTTGGCTAAATAAAAAAAATATCTGTAAGTACTTGCAGTATGTCTATATAGCCAGTTATCTGTTAACTCATGACGATCACTTGAGCGCATTGAAAAATATCTTGCTGTAGCATTTCATTTAAGCAGCTTGAAACTAATTAATGCATACGGCAACGATCATTAAATGCTCCCTCGAAGACCGAAGGCGATCATTAGAGTATCTTTTGAATTCATTTGGTTAACTGGCCGAGCGAGATATCAAACTGCATTCAAATGGCAGCTGCTCAACGAGGCACTCAACACACAAGTTAATGGAGTCGAATTCTAGTTTATAGCTGCACGAATTAACATATATATGTGTGCATATATGTCTATATGTGTCTGTATGTGTGCATTTATAGGTGTGTGTATTTGCCTATTGAGACCCTTTGCGCAATTAGCGAGCTGCTAAAAAAAAAGACTCTCTCCCCACTCTCGTCCTCTCTCCCTCGCTCTGCTGCTGCTTGCAACAAGTGGCGCCACCGCGTTACCAACTTTATACTTTGTATCTAGCTTAAACAATTAGCAAAGGCGACAAACAAACTTTGAAGCCTTTGGATGTCTAAACAAAAACAAGCTTGCGTGAGGATACCCTGCACTGTAAGGATATCACAAGTTAAGTAAACCCCTTTTCAGTCTACCCATATGAAAAGCTTCAGCTCTTGCACTTAATATACGACGATTGATGCTCAGTTTTGCAATCGATATTTATCGATTTTGTGCGTATGTGTCTTCTTTTGCATATGAAGGCGCCTTCTCCTTAGATTGACTCGTCTTTTAGATACATCTGCATATACTTTATAGTAGAACCCTTTGGCAGACAAGCCCAGCTTGATGATACTCTTTTTTATACACTTTGTACAGGGTATTAAAAAAAAACAGAAAAGAAAAACAAACTTAACCAAACATTCACACGATGTTGCTTTCTTGTTGTTGTTGTTGTTGTCTGCCGGAAGTGTTAAATGCTTCACTTTATTTAAAGTACACACAGCGACAATGACAGAGCGGGCGAGCGAGAGAGAGAGGAAGGGAGAGAGAGAGAGCGAGGGAGAGAGGGAGAGCCTGGCATAATATCGCTCATATGCCACATTATTAATATGGATTTTAAACTTCTACCCTTTTAATACAGCTGTGTGTGCTTCTGAGTGTGTGAGAGATTGTGTGCGTGTGTGTTTGTGTGTGTGTGTGTGTGTCAGTGTGTGTGTGTTATGTGTTGTGTGTGCGCCTGCGCAGCCATTTACGACTCAGTTGGCTTTGCCGCGCATTTGGACGAGCTCATGAGGGTGTCTTCTGTTGTCTTCATACGCCCCTCTCTCTATTTAGCGCGCTCTCTCTCTCTCTCTCTCTCTCTCTCTCTCTCTCTCTCTCTTTCTCTCTCTCTGTCTCATTCTTGTTTTGTTCCCACGTTGCCCGGCCATCATATAGTCATCGCCTTCTCCCTGCCCCTCGTCCCATTTGTGCAACTCGCTGCTGCCCTTTGCCAGGGGTTGCTGCCACTTCTGCCGCTGCCGCTGCTGCTGCTTCCTCTTTGGGGTTGGGGGTGTCAATGTCTCTGCTGCAGCGCAAAGTGTCGCATATGGTTTCAAGTGCACTTCAATTACCAATCGAGGCAAAAAGCAAAACCCAAATTCTCGCACAGCTTACCAACAACTTTGCAGCTGGCCCATTTGGCTCATTGTTGTTGTTCTTGTTGTTGTTGTTGTTGTTGTTGTGGTTATCATGCGCTCAATTACGTAGCATTGAGGGTGAGGGTGCGTAGGGTAGGTCTGACACACACACACACTGAGGGCAATGCCACATGATTTCTGATCGAAGTAAGTTGCATTAACCCCCGAGTTTATGTTATGAACAAACGTGCAAAGCCATAGAAATAATTCTTGAACATTTGCACACTATATATATACAATATAATATTAATTAAATATAATCACAAATATATTAATAGTAGTATACAATTATGTGTGTAGCTGTAGAGCTCGGAAACATCTTACTTTTGTATCAACTTGAATGTTTTGTTTGCTTTGTTCGCTTTATCGTGCACATTTCATTTATTGCTCAAATATCTAATTCTAATCATTATGCAGCTAAATATTTAAAAACCTAGAAGAATTTGAAGAAGCAGACAGACCACAAAAACCACAACATCCTCCCAAACCCAAACCCAACTGAACGTCGCTCCAGCGATGATCCAATTACTAGTATTCCGAGTACTCCGCCAACTGACAGATAGTAACCCACCCGGACGAATGATTACCGACTTCAAGTGAACGGGGGAGGGAGGGTTGAGTTGCATTTGGAACGTCTTGGGCGGCTTTGTTATCTCTCTCTCTCGCATTCTCCCTCCGCAACCCCCTCGAGTGGCTTGACTGTGGCCTATTAATCTATCAGAGCTGAAGACGTTGCGACGCGTCGGGTAAATTATAGAAATGGAGCCGACAGACGTAGACCGCAAGAATTCCATGCTCTTGTACACTGCGACAAGTAGCCTCTAAAAAGAAAACCAAGAAATGCCGCACATCAAATATCCTACCAGATATATGTGGCATACATGTACGTATGTGTGTACGATTAGCTTGTTATGCGATAGATACAAATATGATAAATGCGAGCTAGATTAGTTAGTTTCAATATATACAGATAAGTAGGAGTTGTGCCTATGGCAGCTATAGTAATCCGATATTGGTTAGATAAGAAGATTTTAAGTTTCAACGAAAAAAGAAATCTCTGAGCTTGTTCAGATTGAATATAGGCACAGTTAGCTTGAATGGCCTGACAAAATTGGAATACCCATCGGTTAGGGTATTTAGAAAATCTGTATAGAAAACGAACCGAACCGAACCGAACTGAACCGTCGCGTCGTAACGATTGTTCGTGTGCTGTTGATGGGGTTCGTTCGGTTCGGTTCCCACACTCGCTGTTCGGTTGTTTGGGTCTTGTTTTTTTTTTTCATACGACTTTTCTATGCTGCGCTTCGTCTGCAGAGAGAGTGAGAGGGGAGTGGGGGGTGGGGGAAGACCACTTGGAGCTACTTTTTCATTAACACTTTACAATCTTTCCGCATTTTGCTGCCACCGCAGTCACCGCTAGATACCACACACCCCCCGTCTCCAGGTCTCCACCTCCCCACCTCCTCTGACCCGCACCCCCTCTCTACCCGCCTTGCTGCTGTTATTACAACGTTCACGTTGTTGGACGCCTCTGCAGCCGAGTGGCTTTCGTGTTGTTCGTCTTTCGTTTTCTATTTGCTATTACACATTATTTATGGGGCGACTATTTATTTTTATTTAGCTTTTCATTGTTGTGGCAGCCACCTCCACGCTTTGGCAGCCGCCCCCTACCCCCCCTCGAACTCAGCGCCCCCGCAACAATTTGTCAGCACTTGTGAGCAACACAGATGCCGCCGCCTGTGAACTGTTTGAGGAGCTTATTGGAATCGCCTCAGACTTATCAGAATCCAGAAGAGCCAAGCTGCACACAAGCGCGGGTGAGAGAGAGAGAGAGAGGAGGAGGATGGGGAGGGGGGGGGGGGGGGGGGCAGAAGCTGCAACATTTGCGTCGCAATTTGCCATCTGAAGTCTTATCAACATGCCAATTGCAAAGCAGACAATCCGAGCTGATCCTCAGCTAAAGCTAACAGCCGATAGCTGGGTTAAAGCTTCGCTCAAACAAGGCCGATCGCAGCTGAATTGCAACTGCAGCGATAAAATATAAAAAACTTAAGCCCAACACTCAGAATCCGTAGATGATTCTTGGATGATCCATATGCGATCATCTGGGTACAATCATAGGTACGATCATATGTATGTATATTAAGATAATCTTCAGCTGCATAGAAATTGTTATTTATTTCGGGCTGTTGCTGGAACTGGAAAATGTCAAATCATAATCTGTTGCAGCATTCATTTTAAGATCACTCTTTATGTTTAAACTAATGAAAGTTCAACGCCTTAGTTAGTATAGAGCATTTAATTGTAGTATTTTTTAATTTCTTCTTCATAAAAAAACGTTTTACGTATTATGACGAAATTCCTACTAAAATTCTCTGACATTTGTACATGTAGAAACATGCATAATTTTGTTGAGCCTCGGACGCGAATATATGTACATACATACATATTTCTAGTTTAGATAAAGCCTGAGAACTCGGGCATATCGAAGTTTCGGTAGTAGAATTTATGACGCTCGTTTAAAGCTTTTCGAGATTGTGGCACACGAAGAGGCTCGTTTCCTTGTAAATATTACAAAAAAAAAGAAACATATACACTTGCATGTTGCAAATGTTGTTGTTGTTGTTGTTGTTGTTGTTGCCCCCCTTAGCTCCCCTTCAAGATAAAACTGGGTCTTGGGACCGAGCATTTTGCATTGTCTTGCCGAACTGCGACTTTATTGAATGCGAAATGAATGAAAATGCATTTTATGCTATGCTCATCGAGTTTTTGATAAGCTATTCAATTCTTTTAAATATGCCATGCATGTTATTTAGTTTTCTTAATAGTTTTTCATTGATAAGAAACATAATCTAATTAAAAAAATAAAAACCTTACTGTGACTCGAATAACTACGCTTTCACGCTCGCATTCATAAAGTACAGTGCCCGCTTGCTAATTGGCACACTTTGCTTTCGAAGGCGTTTCTAATTTCCAGTACTCTCTATATGAATGGGGCTAAAAGGGGTATATTGGTTGTGGGCAAATGTATGTAACAGGCAGAAGGAAGCATCTCCCTACCCTACCCTGTCCGGCCGTCTTTCCGTAGATCCTCCGTTAATCGAAACCTTGCCCCGTTTCCAAGTAATCGGTCAACAATCGATATCGAAATCCTGCTTTTGAGCAAATCTCTTAGGTCTTCAAGTCTAGAGTCAACGAAGTTGACTGGAATAGTTTATACAAGTCTAGTATCTTTTATTTCCACCCCTCCACCCTCTCCCTACCCAAAGCTGCATTTGGTGTGGGTAGAAGAAGGTTCGGGGTATCCCCTGGTCGTGCAATTTTTGAATATGTGAAGGTTATATGCGTTTGATTGGACTGAAAGATCATTTGCTATGTGTAACTGTACAATTAAGGCAATACCGTTTTATAACGCCCCGACCGCCCCATCCCTTCCACCCAGCGCATGTTGTGTGGGTAATGCGGTTTTTTTGGAAGGGAGCCGAGCGGGGGCTCAATTTAACAGTTTATTATCATTTTGTTGTTAAATAAATTGTTATTTTATTTTATGATATATGCCGTTTTGCTTTATAACTGCGCTCTGCGGTTTGTTGATAGTTTTATTTATATATATATAGTATATATATTTGATATATATAATATGTTAAACATATCTATATGCTTGTGTGTATACACACATAAAAAATTGTTTATATGTATTTATAGTGCGCGCCTTTGCACGCTGGAGAAAAGCGTGAGAAATTTTTGGCCGTGGTTTTGTTTTTGTTGTTGTAGCTTTTATGTGTTTTTTGTTTCTTCTTCTTGTTGTTGTTGCTATTTTACTTGTCGCTGTCGAAGTTGTTGCTGTGTTTTTTTTCTTTTTGGTTTTTTGTCTTTGTTTTAGTTTTAGTTTCGCCGCTGTTGTTGCTGCTTTTGTTGTTATTGTTGATGTTGCTGTTGCTGCTGTTGCTTATTATGCTGATAGCGTTTTTGGGTGGCTTTTGTTTGTTATTTGCTTAGTGTGTGTGTGTGCGCCTGCCTGCGTGTGTGTGTGTGTGTGTGTGTGTGGCAGCGGCGAAAAATTTCAATTCGATAAGCGCCATTTATAACGGCCACTGACATTTGTTTGCAACCCCTGCCATACACACGCACACACATACACACACACACACACACACACACACACACACACACACACACACACACACACACACACTAACCCCGCCTCCTTCGCAACGCCACATGGGCGACAGTTTATCACACAGCTGACAAAACACGGAGCTGACGTTTCGGCGCACTAACTGGCCCACAAACTGAAAGACAATATTACAAATGTTTATTAATAATTAAGAAAATCAAGATATAATATCCTTGTAGACATTTGCCTTTTGATATGTGAGAGACGTGAAAATAATGAAGCTCATGATTGTTGAGTTTGATATTTTGCCAATATTTATGACCGTCTAAAAGAATTTTGCATGAAGTTTTCAAATTCTGTGTGTGGTCAAGATATTTTGATAAAACAAAAATGCTCCACACAAGATCCTAGTTTTCGACTTAAAGAAAGAATACCCTGTAATACGTATACAGAGAAGCCGGAGCCATGCCAGGCTTAATTGGTGGAAAAACATTTGAGAGAGAGAGAGAGATTAGAGATCTAGTTGGCAAAAGAGCAATTAGGTTAGTCAAGTGGATTAGGCCTGTGATTAACTTATGAATAGATATTGAATCAAAGTACGATTATTTAAAGAGCAAAGATTGATCAACAGGATGCGACTTCTGCGTGAGCTCAAGTATAATATTATTGGCATTCATTAAATTATGCTACAACTTACACCTAGTTATGTGCAGCTGCAGCAACACGAGCAATTAACCGCTCATTTGTCTAAACAACACGTCAGAGCACCTGAGTGCGAGGGCGGAGTGGGGTGGAGGGGTCTCTGACTAGTGTAAGTGGGCTGGCAACACGTTACACTTGCTTGCATCGCCAAGCGTCCGACTAAACGCCCGTGCAAAAGGCCCAAACAAGTGCGCCAACAGATTTGTATAGCGCTTTTCATTGTGCGGTAAATCACACGCAATAAAAAAAAAAGGTACATTATAAAAATCAAAACAAAAAAAAAAATATAAATAAAAGCGTTTCACGCTCTGTCGATGAAGCGTTGAATGGCCCAGCGTGGCCTGTTAATTCATTAAAGCCAAACTGGCCACGCCCACAGCGGCAAACCAAACAGATTACAAAGCTTACCCGAGACTAAAAAAAAAAAGAAACACAAAATAGAAATAGCAAAAAAAAAAAACATGCGGAGAAGTTGACAGTTTTTTTTTTCAGCTGCAGCTGGCCAAGTGACTCACGGCCGCTCGTTGAAGAAGGGGGCGGAGCGTGCCGGAGCAGCAGTCACAAATTAGTTCACAGTAGCTAGTGAATAAATTAAAACTAGTTGCTTAAGTAGTTGATTAGTTTAGTGTTAGAAAAGGATGCAATACAGATTTTTGGTTTTTTAATTTGTACAAAAAAAATACAATTAAGCTTATTCATGCTTTTGATGAAAGTTTGGAACAAGCCTTGTTTATTTATTATAGGAAATCGAGCTTAAAACTTGATTTTTTCATAGCCCTTTAATGCTATTGAAAGTTTATGATCAGAGCTTTGTTTATTTGTTGTAGAAACAGAAGAATTAAGCTTGATTATTTCCATACATACAATCATTTAAAAACTTCTGAAAGGAGCAATTAGTCATGTAAAAGCTTCTGAACTAAAGCTTTTGTTATTTATTGTAGAAGCTGTTGCTCAAGCTCGAGTTGTTCTACACAATTAATCCTTTGAATGCCTTTGAAAGCTTCTGAACTGAGCTGTGTTGATTTATTGCAAAATCTCAAGCAAAAAGCTTGTGTTTTGGTCCTTTTGTTGCCTCGTGTCATATGTTTTTTGATAAAAGCTCAGCCAAAACCGCGCATTTAAAATGAAATATTACTTGATCAGGCTTTCAAGATAATAATGCAAATAATCTTCGGCGTATTTGTTCTTTTTGCTCCCAAGAACCGCACCTTAACAATGCGAATGAAACATTTTGCTGGTCTTTTTATATTTTTTCTGTTTTTTTTTTATATTTTTTTATGCTGTACTAATTGAGGTCAATTAGTTTATACACACACACACACACACACACACACACAGACTCACAGATGTGCAGACAGGCAATGCGCAGCTGGCTACATAATGTTGCAAAAAATTAAGACAATCAACAATGTATAGCAACATGTTGCTGCGTGTCGGTGCGGCAACATGTTGCTGCTCCCGCTGCTGCTGTGTTCGCATAAAATAAAATAATTTCGCAATATAATGCATACGCCGCGTATGACTCAGGCTTGAAATTTCGCTGGGCCAAGATTTATACCGGGCTTATTTGCCTTTTTTTCCTTCTTCTTCTTTTTATTTTTTGTGTGTGTCTGTCTGGCCCATCGATCATTCAAATGCGAAATTTATGTTTACGTATTCGCGACAATTTCGTGTTGCATTTCGAATGCCAAGCGGCGGCGCACAGTGAAACAAAAAATGGTTAGCTAGCACATGCATATCCATATATATATATATACACACATATATATATATATGTACATGTATGTATATGTATGTATAGGGGTTGGAAGCGGAGGGAGGGGGGCGTCAAGTGCTGCCAAAGTTTATGATATATTTCTTTTGCTGCCTTTTTGTCGTTAGTGTTTTTTTTTTAAATTTTTTTTGCGCTCGTTGCGAAGACAAAGCTATTTATTTATTGTGCTGGGCAATCAAAACTTATTGTCGCCTGTTGTCTGCTGCCAGCCCGACTCACCCCCCACTCACCCCGCCGTGCCCCACTCTAGAGTAACTGCTCGCTGGCTGTGCCGCTGTCGTGGCAGGAAATCGCCACACGCCCAATTAGCAAACATTGGGGCGATTTGGCGCGCGGCACGTTTGTTTAATTTGTGTGTCAACTTTTTTCAATGAAATACGTACATATAAGCATATTGTCGGTTTTGTCGTGTCTTCTTCTTTGCTGCCAGCAGCAAATTGCACAAGCTTTTTACTTTACGAAGCTCCCCTTCTCGCTGTTGGCCAGTTGAAGTGCACTGAACCTTATTTATTTGTTGTTGTTGTTGTTCGTTTGTGCTCTTCTTCTTCTTCTTCTTGCGATTTGCTGTACGTTGTTGTCAACGCTATGCGTCGGCTTTGACATGCCGGCTATGCCATGGGCCTAGCCCCAACAACAACAACTCGATGAGCGCATAGAGCAGGGAAATACGAAACTCTTGCCTTTTGGGCCAAACACTCTAGACATGCCAGAATTGCATGCTAATGTCTATACAATAAATATGTACATTTGTTGATATCTATTGAAATATTTTTAATAAATATACAAAAATGTACAATTAATATTTGTGAGATTTTCGATTGTATATTTTGAATATATAATGTTGATTTTGTCGAACTTCTCAGGGCCTTTCGAAGGGCGTCTGTCGAGCCAGTTTATCTAACATTTTTAACATAAAGATATGTGTAAATTTTAATTATAAAATATAAACATAAATGAGAATTTTAAGGCATTTAAATAATTATTGAATAACAATCATAGTTGTTGATATTCATAAATTAGTTGAAAACATATTTTTAGATCTATTTTCTTATTTATTTATTTAATTCTAAATTGATATGTTAATCCAAATTACAAATACTATAATTGTTGATTAAAAATTGGAAACGATATATGTATATATATTTGGAGCGATATATAACTTTATTGGAAAGTACTGTAATAATTTAAATACTGTAATATATTATAAATCGTATTCTAATCAATTTTTGTTTCATATTCACAGAAACCGGCACCTCTCTGGCCATTTCCTGCACCACATTGGGCTGCAAAAATGGCGGCACATGCATCACACAAGCGAATGGCAAATCCTACTGCGCGTAAGTAAATCCCAGCTAAACACACATATGTATATATATATGCAAATATAGAAAGCCAGCGGAAGGAAGTGTTCATTAATTAGGACTAGTTTACAGCGTTTCTGTCTCCGAGAGGCGCGTCAATTAATGCTAATTTATGCGGCAACAGCAGCTTGGCAAAGGGGCAAGGCGGGCCAGGGCAGGTCTGGGCTGTCAAATATATTGGCCATGAACTTGAATTGATTTGCTCAGTTATTAGCATAAGTTTTGGGCTGCTTGACAGCAACAATTTGCATATGTCAATCAATTGCGGTCATTCCAAGGACACACGCGAAAAAAAAAAACACAAATTGAAATTGAGGCTCTGGCATCAATGCGCATTGACATTTCTTGGCCCGCTAAACAAAGCAAGCCAAACGAATGAAGAATTCGCCTGAAATACGTCTAGACAATGAGAGTAATAAAAAAAAAAAGAAAAAAAACGACAACCGAAAGGATTGAAACTGAGCTGAAATTCAATTTCCTTTATGGCAGACAAAAGCGCACCGCCCGCACAAGAGACTCAGGAGCCGGAGACGAGGCGCGACTCAACTTCGTGCCTCTGCCCGGTTTTGCCGATTATGTTTAAATTATCAGGCTCCTTTTTTTTTCACTACAAGTGCTTGCAACATTTTGTTGTGCCTCTATTTTGTGGCAATGCATTTGGTTTTCTTTTCTTTTCTACTTTTGTGTTTTTTTTTGTTTTTTGTTGTCATTTTTGTCGGTCGGCTTTTGTAATAAATCACATGCGAATGCGGCTCAAACAAATGTGGCACGTACGCAACGCATAACTTGAGCTGAGTTATGATATGGTTGCGACGCGCTTTACGCGGCGCGTACTTGTTTTCAATTTTGACAGACTCTGTCAAAATTTTACGAGTCTGCGAACATGGCATAATTAAAACAAAAGAAGAAATAAAAAACCAAACCCTGGGCGTGCATTGTGCTCGCCAGTGTTTGAACATCGATTGCATTGCCAAGCAGCCAGCCCTCACTCTGTCTCCCTCCCTTTCTCGAGCGACTTGCGACTGGCATGATCAGCTTTCAGTGATCTTTGCATGATCTACAGCACGATTGAGGGCGCTTTCGTTGAGCACTTTAAATGAAGCTCATGTAGTATTTGTTAGCCCATCGAAAGCTATTTCAGCATTTCAAGCTCATCTCTGACAGATCAAAGCGTTACGACTGATCTTCATTGGCTGCTGCTTTACAGTTTATTGCCATTAAATTCATTAATTAGCCCACATTTACTTATTTATGCCATTATTTGAAATCATTTTAAAGCTGATCGCGTGTGATCTTGTACACTTTTGCGCCTTGATCAGTAATTAAACTGAGCTAAGGCACAATCAAGCTGTCGTTTAAGTAAGTCTGTTTAACCTGTTCTCTGCCTTTTGACATATTCTAAAGCTGATCTGATCAAGCGCTGATCTTTATTGACTCTAACTGGGCTTTTCATTAACACAATGTGCTCTCTTTCTTAACAAAAGTCCCTGTTGAGCGATCGTGAGTGATCTCCACAGCTTGCAGTCAACGGTAGCCGCTTAGCTGCTTCGTCTTCGTCCTCTTCTACTAGTCGTATCTCTTTGTGGCCAAATATTTTGCTATCACTATCTTTAGCTGGCAATTACATAAAAGCGCTTTAGCTTTTAGCCTAAAAATGCGACCGCGTTTTGTTTTTTTTTTTTTTTTTTGTTGCCGTTGACGTTGGTTTTACGACATTTTCTCTGGACTCGGACTGAAACGATCGTTGCTGATGATCAAGCCATGTGGCAGTACATTTGCTTCGTCTCTTGGCTTATTCGTTTCTTGGTCTCTTGGTCTCTTGTGCGCACGCTGGCTGCCCCCCTGTCGCAGACTTTGTGGCTGTCTCTGATCATCAACGGCACGATCGGGCCACTAGAAACTGCTCCATTGCAGTCTTAACATATGTAAGTGATCTGCTGCTCGCTCTCTTTCTCTCTCTATCTCTCGCTCGCTCTCTCGGGCGCATGCTCTTTCCCTGTCTCAATGTGCGATAACATCGCTTGAACTTTGTCAGCCATTGAGTCGGAAACAGTAACTGTAGCTTAGCCAGCCAGCTAAGGCTTGAGCTATTACATATTTATGCACTAATACCCTTGCATTGGGTATTAATATTAGTTCACTATATCTGTTATTAATAAATCATACATGGATATATATTTCCTAGTTATATTGTACTCCCATTTCCTGCAGGCAGCCCATATCAAATTGTAGTTCAGATCAAATCACATTATTAGAATTGTTCACAATCTGTCATGCATAATATCTACTTATATCTGCCACTAAATCATGTACGCTGACTATCAACTGCCTTATGGCAATAATTTCTTATATTTTTTTCTTTATTTTGTTAAGATATCTTAACAGTTTTTTGCTATATTTAAATATAACCATAGTGAATATCTAGACTATAGGGTATTTGATCTTTAGCATCTGCCACCAATTGTCTACTATTTATAAATTTTTTTTTGTTGGCCAATCCTCGTCTGGCTGCACTGTGGCACACATTTACCACATTTTGTCTTGATTTCGAATTGGTGCACAGAGAGCTCTCAATGATTATTTTGCAAATTTGCAAAAATTTCACGAGCTTTTGTGCCAAACTGTGTTTAAGTTTTGCCGTTTACCGATCAGCTCGATACGATCAGAGCTTGAACAGACCAATCTGGCCTCCTAGTAGCTGAGCCAGACGCTGTGCTCCGTACTCTGTGCTCTGTGCTCTGTGCGCGGTTAGGTTGTTTGTTTAATTGACTTGATTGCCCGAATTGATGGCCTGTGCAGGACACGACGTGACGTTTGCAGATCGCACAGACGTTTATGTCAGCGATACGCTTTGATTGGCTCTCCGCCTGCTTCAGCAAACAAGTCGGATTTCTATATATATCTACATCTATATGTATACCATGTCAAATGTCATGTTTTGGGTCCATTTTGGGACGCATGCATCGCCCACTGCGCTGCCTGCCGCCTCCTCGCCTCCAACAATTATGCACTTGAGCACAGAACAACAATGAATTTGATTTATAAACAATAAAACTTGCGGCTGCTAACTGTTGTTCAATTGATAAAAAAAAAAAAATAAAAAAAAACGCTGCGCTCTAGCCATCAATTGTTTCTACTATTATTCCAACAATTTTTTATTGTGTGTCCAACCTTTTTCTTTTTACTTCGCTTGCGGTTTATGACATGTTAATGAGCAGCTCCCACCGAAAATGAAAAATAAACTATAAAAACGTTGAAGAAGCAGCAAAAAATTGACTTGGCCAAAGCAAATGCGGCATATTGAAAATTTCGCTTTGAAGTGCGAGCGATCAACAATCACCCAAAAAAAAAAAAATGAATAAAAAAAAAATGGGGGAAGAAAAAGAAGAGAAACAACAAAAAGAACTCATACTGCGTGATGATGATGTGCCTGGTGTTCATCATGTTGCCGATGAGTCATCCGCCTGGGCCACATTATCTGCATAAATATTTGCCAACAGAAATTTGTTTGGTAATTTGAAAACTTGTGAGAGAATTCACGAAACGCAGCCACGCTGCACTTTTCGAATATTTTGTTTGTCAACTGATAAAACGGCTGGCATCGAAGGCAGACTGGCCGCTCGATTTGTATTTCAATACCTTTGGTTTTTTCTTTCTTATAGAGCATACAATTGAGCTGGGCATAGATTTTGTTCCCATAAAGTATTTGAGCTTTTCTATGCTTGCTTGAGTTCTCTTTTTGTACGAGTTTCACATGGCACAGAGTAGGCAAAAAATATTTGTATAATAAAATAATAATAAACAGCCAGAATTGTTGGGGCTAGAAGATATTTAATATATCTTTAAATAGTCGGCCATATCCGCAGCTCGTTTAACGTAGTCAACTTTTAGACGATGTCTTCGACTTCGAAAGAATATAAAAATACATTTTTCATAAATCAGTTGTCTGAAATGTTAATTATATAAGCAAAATGTTGTTAACATTTCTTAAAAATTAATTTTATAAAATATTTTTTTTACATTTGAATTTTTCTTAATATAACTATAATATTGACATTTCCTTACAATCAGTTCATTCAAATTTTATTTATATTTACATAATGTTAACAGCTTTGAAAATGCAAATCAATAAAATTGTATTGATATAAACATAATGTTAACAATATTTCTTGAAAATTACTTCTATAAAATGTTATTATTATAAACATAACATTAACAGCATTTCAATAAACTTCATATATATAGTTATATATATGTTAACAGAATTCTTTTTAAACTAATTTAAGCAAATGTTATTAACATTTATATAATGTTTACAGCGTTTATTATACATTGATTCTATTATATGTTATTATATAAACATACTGTTAACAGCACTTCTTTAAGAACGATTCCATAAAATGCAATTTATTTTAACATAAGTTAACAGAATTTCCTTTAAATAATTCTACAACATTTTATTTACAAATACTGAGTTAATTTGATGGATTTATTGCTTATATTTTGTTATGCATTCATCTAAGCTCGGTGCTGGGATTGTTTTACAGTTGGCCAATTTAAGATGGGGTTGCTGCAAAAAAGGCTTATCAAGTGACGTTTACACAGTGACAGTTCACAAAGCACAGTCACTGAATTGCTGACCCGAAGCCAAGCACAAGAATAGAAAAAAAAACCTTAAGAACAGCAGCAACAACAAGAACAACAAAAAACAAAGCAAGGCGAAAAGAATTTTGTGCGCTTATTTTATTTTTTGTTGTGGCTGGTAAGCCCGGGGCAAGTTCGTTGCCTAAGTCTTTCGTTTTGTATTGTGCAGCTCGGTTCATTGTTTCATGCACAGCGCGAGCGAGTGGGGCAGAGAGAGTGAGCGAGGCAGAGAGGCATATGGAGTGTTTGTGTGTATTGCTTAATGCCCATATGCTTGTATATTTCCATTTAATTTCATTTCCCCACATGACCAGAGCCACAGTGGAAGAAGAAGACGAACCACAACAACTTTAGTTTTTATTTCAACTCTCGGCTCACACGCTTTGCACTTGAAATGTTCTTTTTGGCTTTCCATTGCCTTCTGAGTGTGTGTGTGTGTATGTGTGTTCAGTTTAGCTCTTTTGCTGTTTACCTGTAGCCGGCCTTCTTAGCCGCAACGCCACGCCCGGCCCTGCCTTACCCTGATCTGGACCTTACCTTACCTGTTGTTGCCCTGCGCACAAAAAGTGAAAAATTTTCAAGCTCTCCGTGCAATTACTTTAATTAACTCATCATTAAGCACGACAGCAGCAGCAACAAACTGTGAGGAGCTCTCAGTGTGTGTGTGTGTATCTAATGCTGAAACATGGATGGTCAAAAGGAAATGACAATGAAAATGCCCAAGCACAAAAGTCAAAAGCAAACGCCGCGCTAATCTCTTAAGCGTCTCACAGCCAACAAACTGACAGCTTTTTATGGTCCAGTTACAGTTAGCAGAGCTTCTGCTGCGACCGCGGCTGCTGCTGCTGATGATGATGACACATTTAGAGAGCGTCAGCTGGCGGCCATTTTGTGCTGGCGCATCCTTCGATTTTTATCAGCAGGGCCAGGCCGCAGCTTCAGTTCCCCAAAGTCTGCCCCTGAGATGAAACTTGTTTGCAACCTGCTTTGATTGCTTTTCTGTGTTGCTGTTGCTGCTGCTGCGGCGGCTGCGGCTGTTGCTGTTGCTATAACATATCAGCAGCTCCTCCCTAGCCAGCCCCAGTTAGCCGCAGTCGCAGTCGCAGTCAGTTGCCCATTCCCAACAGCGTTCGGCTCCCCGCCTGAGCGTAGCGAATATTTATTGTGCATTCCGCTTGCATTTTACATTCTTACCTTATACAGCAGCGGCAGCAATGGCCATAAATTGTTGCTCCACACACGCACACACACACACACACACACACACACACACACACACACACACACACACACACACACACACACACACACACACACCTGAACCGGAATGATCAATACGCAACCCTTTTGCTCTTCATTTTGCGCGCCCTTTTTTGCGGCTAAGGCGTTGGCGTACAAAATTCCTTTAGCCCGGATGTTTTTCTTACATTTTTTTTTTTTGGCTTGCAAGTCGCCTGATTTCATTTCATTTAATTTCGTTGCGTCGCGTCTGTTGCCCGTCAAATTAAAACATTTTATTGAAACTCAATTATCGTATATTGCGAATTCTCACGACTCACGCGAGGACGATGAGCTGCAAGAGCTGCGCCACAATCAACAATTTTAATTATAACTCTCTGTATCTGTTGCCGAGTCTCGGTCTCGAGTCGGAAAGTGGCAGCATTACGTAAATCTAGCATTGTTTTTGGGCCCATGTCATAATAAACCAGACGCCGCCACATGAGCCACATGAGCCACATGTTGACAGCCGCCATAATTCCCATGCCCTGCCTGTATTATGGCCATGTTGCAGAGTCTCTCTTGTGGTTTATTGCATTGCTTCGTTTATTATTATTGTGGGTTTTGTTTTCTGTTTTTTTTTTTTGCTGAGACGACGACAATAGTTATTTATTTTTCTAATTAGTCTAAGATACATTTGCATGAAATCTACAAATCAAATTATATAAGAATCTATTATTAGTAGCCGCTCTCTCTGTGCATACCAAATTTTATGATCTTCACTCTGCTGTTGACTGAGTTCACATGGGCTGCAATAAAGCGAGCTCTTAAAATTGGGTTATTTGACATATGCATATACGAAATCTGCGATTGTCTTCAGCAAGAACTGCTTACTCGAGATATTCAAGCTTCTTTTTTTAAAGACTTGGGAAAACAAAGTGGAATTAATCGAAAATCAAGTTGTCAAATTTGACATGCAGTTTCACTGCATGATGCTTAACTTCTTTGGGTAAGTTGCTTTCAAAGAATTGATACGCTCAATGCTAATCTATCCAAATTTAGATCTGGTTTTCGATGAGTCTATTGAATTTGAACGCATTATTATTAACTTCATTGTAAATATTTGACATGAAGGCTTATCAACAACATGCAGAAAAGCATCTTAAAAACATGTTAAAGCTAATGTTTCAATATGAGGCTTGTTTAAGAACATATGCTTAAAGTGTTTCTGCGATGTAATTAACTATGTAGATTGTAAATATTTGACACGCAAACTTATCGATAACATGCAGAAGGATTGGGTGGCAACAATGTTGCGCAATACTCCAAGTGTGTTGACAATTGATGCATTGTGAATAAAGGTCGTTGTTGCTGCCGCTGCTGCTGCATACCTGTGAAGCATTCGCTGAGCTCGTTGCCCGTAAAATATGCATTTTTTACCTGCGCACGCGCAGCAGACAAAAGCAAACGAAACGAAATGAAATGAAAACGCACAGCTGAAAAGGCGGCTTGGCATGTAACTCAAGCGATAGATGGATGTATAGATGCTTGGATAGATGGATGGCTGTATGGATAGACAGCTAAAGGCGGAAAGAAATTTGGTGTAAAATTTGTTGCTCAGCCGTGGGGTCACGCATTTTGTTGGTCACCCGACAATAATAAAAAAAACAAGAAAAGAAGCAGAGAGAAACGGGTCCGAGCCACGGCTCTGAGCTCTGCCCAAAGCTGAAAAGTTATAGCCGAATTTTGAGTTTGAGCCAAGGCGGCTCAGCTGCTAAACAAACACATAAATGCCTGGGGTGAAATGCAATGAGGCGAATTGAAATAGACATATGTACAGATTGAGAAAGAGGAGAAAGATAAAGAGCCAGAGCTAGAGACTGACGGAGTAGAGCTATATGAAGGGACAGTAACTCAACTCAAAATGGCACATTGACATAGTACGACAACAACAACAACAAGAGCAACAACAACAAACGGTTCTCGGTTATTTTTCTGTCTGTCTGTGCATGTTGCACCTGCCCAGTTTTAGGTGCTGTTCGTCCGCCCTGCCCCTGCCCTTGCCCCTGCCGCTGCCCTGTCTCATCGTCTGGTATTGTTGGCTTTTCACGTGAAAAATATGCACAACCGCCATGGCATGCTGGTAATGTGAGAAGGTTGCGCTGTTTACCCAAAAAAAAAAAAAAAAAAAAAAAAAAAAAAAAAAAAAAAAAAAAAAAAAAAAAAACAGAACAACACTAAACTGAAGAAAGACAATAACAAAAAGCCTCTAAGAACTTTTGCTGAACGTTTTACTGTCGTTTGTCTCTCTGTTTATCGTGTCTTTGGTTTATGTTTTTCCTTTGTCTGCCCAGCTCTTAATTATATTCTTCTTTGTTTTTCTGGCCACCAAGCAAAGCTTTTGCGGACGCTGAGACTATGCTTAGATGTACCTACAAAACTTGATTAGATTGTCAACAGTGCATATTTTTTTGTAGAATTCTGGCTAGAGGTCAAGTGTTCATCTTCGACTGAGGCAGAGATTACAATTGATCAATATTGAAAAGATGTAAGACAAAAAACTAAAATTGTTAAATACCTTAAAATTCAATCTCCAAGTAGGCAAATAAGCAATGCTTTTCAATCCTCGTCGAAAGAATACTTACAAATAAATTATAATTTTTAGGAATCAGCGAAAGGCGTTAGCTTAAGTGGGTTTATTTTGATTATGGGGAATAAACATATAGGTGCGTGGTGAAAACTTGACTTGAGAAAATGCACGCAACCGATGCAAGATGTTTACAGCTTATGTATAAATAAAGTTGTAAAATGGAACATAAAATTAGCTGATATAGAGATAAAACTTATTGGGTCGTAGGGCAGACGACTGCTAATAAAATATACAACAAAAACACTTAATTTAAAAAGATGAACAAATTAAAATAGTTCTCTATAAAATTGGGTTCAACTTATGGACATAAACTAAACTTATATGGGGCCGTATGAATATAATATTTATAAATAAGTTAAAACGTAAACTTCAGCTTGAGCTCAACCTCAAGAAATGCAGTTAAAACTTTCCCAGCAAGCGGACACCTCTCTTTTCTCTAAAAGCAATATGCCACACCCATTTGCCCTCTATTGGGCGGGCAAATATGGACCGAAGACTTTTCCCTGTACTTATATTTACTGTGTGCTGACGTGATTGTTATGCAGGCAAAAGAAAAAACTATAGAAAAAAAAAAGACTTTGACTAATGTAATTCCCCGAAAAGGTTAATGCATGGTTATCTCGAAACTCAGCTTTAGCGTGTGCAACTGATTTGATAACCTAATGGTAGCTGTTATGCGTCTCGCAGAGATAACCCGCAGAATTTCATCTAGTTTAGCAAAATATTATGCCTTCGGTTAAACAACTAATTAGCATAGGGAATGATCTTTGTCTGACTCTGAGCGAAATGAATGACGTTGCCTTGTTGGGCTGTGAGTGCAACAGACTAAGAGTTCGACTGATCGAATACACAAAGCACGCACTTGTCACACATAAACAACAACATCAACAGCAACAGCAACAAATGCAACTATAACTACTGCAAGCTCATCAGCCGAAGCGTAGCCGCGAGGCAAGAGCTCAAGCTTGCCACAGAGATCAATATCATGCTGCATGGCAGCAGCGGCAGCAGCAGCATCAGCATCAACATGATTGCTTTTTGCCTTTTGCCAAATAAAAAGAAAATTATGCTTTAATTGGGCGCTTTTGTCAACCAGCCTGGCCAAGCCATGCCAGGCCAGGCCAAGCCGAGCCGAGCCTTTAATTGCAACTTGGCTCAAGACATTGACAGCGATGTTAACTGGGCGATAAGCATTTTTCGGCACTGCTCCGCTCAGCTCTCTCTCTCTCTCTATCTCTCTCTCTCTCTCTCTCTCTCACACACACTCTCTCTGCCCCCAGCGTCTACGTTAGCGCCTGTTTTTTGTTTTTCCCCCAGGCTCTCTCCTCTACATACATTGTCGTCCGTCGGATCTTGATATGTGTTAGCTCAACAGAATACATTGCCAGCTGCCCGGCTAGCGTGTGAATTGCATTGCTCTGCAGAAATTAGATACCCAGGGCGCATTACAACAACAACAACAGCAGCAGCAACAACAACAACTAACCAGCTAACCAGCAGCTAACTAGGCGTTGTACTTACCTGCTCACATACTTGGGCCGCTGCATTTGTAGATCTGCAGCCGCGAGACGCAGAAGCCATAGACCAGACCAGCGACCAGAGACCAGAGCAAAGATGACTGATCATCGGGCAAAGACATTAAATCATCCTCTGGTTATGGATACTAACTTTAACTGCTGCACATTCGATAGCCTCCAGTTGCTACTGCTGCGGTTACGCTCGTGAGAAGCTCTATCTCTAGCTGAAACTTTATAAAGTTATGATTATGAACATTTCTCTCCGGCGACCGCAAATTGAAATCGCCAGCGACAGCGACAACGATTGAGACTGAACATGCCAAATAGATTTTTCTCACACAAGGCTAACCAATTTTTTTTTTGTTTTCGTATTATTTGTTTGCAGGCGTGTGCAGTGAGATATCATAAAGATCGTGATGGTTGATGATTTGATGTGAACGTGAAGTTTGATTATTACAAATCCAGACAAACTCACCACGCATGCATAAGACTTGGTTTTTGCCATAAGAAGTTGTCTGATCGATTTCTGAGTTTTTCTCAAAACTCACCACATAGGGTCGAAACTCACCACCTCAGTGCAAAGTCACCACTCTATAAAAGCGCTCAAAATTATTGTAGTTGATCAATTTTTAACTCCTAACAAAACTCACCACAGGCGATGTGAACTCACCACGCCTGTGAAATGGCTCACAGGAGTTCATGCTATCAGACGTGACTCACGCTGCTATCACGCGCCCATCTCTAGCCAGGCTTAAACACACCCTGTCCACGCTGCCGCTGAATACTTTGGTTTATTTGCCAATGCGAGTCACGTTTTCATTTATTTTTCTTCGTTTTGTATTTTTTCTTTTTGTTGTCTGTTTTTTTTTTTTTTTTTTTGTTCGTATTCTCTCGCGTTTCATTTGAAAAACGGCAGAGCCAAGGCACAACATGAAACAAGTTAGCAACTGGGCAAGCGGGCAAAACTCTCAACACCAGCCCCAACTTAACTTGGCTCAACTCAACTGGCTCGTGTATAATTTATATTACATTAATTTTGTCGATGTTGTCGGTGAAAAACGCCTGACACCTCTCTCATTTGAATGGTAGTCCGCTGGCGGCCTTATCAGCCACATCGTCACTGGCCGGCCGCTTGGTTTGTTTCAGTCTTGTTGCGGTTCGCCTTTAATCCACAAACTGCAGCAGCAGTAGCAGCAGCAGCAGCAGCGGCGGCAGCCAAACATCGATTTCTCAAGACAACAACAACATGTTGCTAACTGTTTTGCCTACCGCCATTTAATTTTCTCGAACAGCTTCGATTACGATCAACAATCGATACACAGACACACACACACACACACACCCTGGCGCTCGATCGCACACTCAAAGTGAGGTTAGGCTGGGCATTTTGTGAGGTTATGTGTGTTACAAATTAATGCTAAATCTAAAGCATTTTCACACACTTGTAACGGTAAGTGCGCCAGCGCCAAAGAAAAGCCAGTCCCGAACCAGTCTTCTCTTTCGATGTTGGCTAACGCAGAAGTCGCCTTAATGATTATTCATTGCCTCGTATTGCTTTTAGCTCTTGCTAGCTGCTGCTGCTGCTGCTGCTTCTTCTTCTTCTCCAGCGTTGTTGTTGTTGTTGTTGATGCTACGGCAATGCGTGTAATTTTCTCATTGCTTTGTATAGCTGGCTTTGACTTTGGCTTCGATGAAAATTTAATATGCAATCAAGATCGCGCACAAATTACCGTACATAAAAATTGTTTTCTCAAGGGAAAACAACAATGTGCAAGTTGTCGTTCGACTTTAGCTCCAACTCGGGGCGTAATCATCATCAGCAACAGCAGCAGCCAAGTCATTGTCATCGTCATCGCCATCGTCATCGTCTTCATCATCGTCATTGGCAATCGAAGTGCGCTTCGGCGTTGCATTTACTGCCTGCAATTACTTTGCTAATTTGTTGTTGTTTTTCTTTGGTTGTTGATGTTGTTGGTGTGCACACACATGCCATATTGTGCATACTTAAACGTGCGCATTGATGTTTGACCGACTCTCAAGTTGTCAGCAAGGATTCGAAACACTAGCTCTTCTTTTGAAAGAGAGCATTGTTGTGCAAATGCAAAGCTCAACTACTTTTTTTACTCTAATTAGCTTTGATAATGTGAATAGTGCAAGGGTTGTTTGCCATTCCACCCGCAACTGTGGAAAATAGGCGGATTACGGTTGAATAGCACATTCCACTTGCAACTGTGCAACATAGACGGAATAAGGTTGTATTGAACTTTTGGGCTTACCACCAATCGGGTTCCAACTCATATCCAAAGAACTTTTTTTTCTTTCTGCAAGATTTAACTTGCATATCTCAGTCACATTCAATAACTGAATATAACATCATAAGTATTTCTATATCTTAGACCCATTTGATAATTAAAAATACAATTTCGCGAGTAATTTAAAAATTCGATAAATCATCCAACTGTCAATAGATAAATTGCTTTTGCTAATGCAAATATGAAAATTTCATGTCTCACACACAAAGTTGAACTAAACGCTTGGTTAAAAGCTGTAGAAATTCTTGTTTATGTCCTTTACATAGATTTTATAGTTAGCGATGTTCTTGCTTATGTCTTGTACATGGTTTTTTCTGCAAGTGTAACGCTATCGAGGCTACTGTCGCTGGCTGTGAGAGCCAGTTGGTAGCAGCTTTGCCTGTTGGCTTTACTCCGCAAGCGGAAATGAGGCAACTTTGTCAGTTTGTCAGCTGGTTTAACACTTTGCCGCTTATCGGTGGACACAAATCTGCCGCCGCAAAATCTGATTGCCACTGACCAGTGTCCGCTCTGGAGCGAGTTCATAAACCATATACTAGTATTATAAACGCATACATTAGATAAAGATTTGAGTGCATCGGAATTTGCAATCACACATACAAACCAACACACAGAGATACTTTATCTATATATCTGCTTTGCATCTATTTCAGCTGCGATACACGCTATGTTGGCGACAACTGTGAACATCGGAACCCCTGCCTGACCGGCCATGGACGCTGCCAGAATGGCGGCACCTGTCAGGTGGCCTTTCGGAATGGCCGGCCTGGCATCTCGTGCCTGTGCCCGCTTGGCTTTGAGGAGTCGCTCTGCGAGATTGCGGTGGCGAATGCTTGTGATCAGGCGCGCTGCTTCAACGGCGGCACCTGCCAGCTGAAGACGCTTCAGGAGTACAGCTGCATCTGTGCCAATGGCTATACGGGTTAGTTTTTTGGGCCAACTCGCCCCACAGCCACTTGGCAATCAAACCGATTTTTAATCTCCTGCCCAATATGTTTGTTTCACCCGACAGGCGATCACTGCCAGACACAGAATCTGTGCGCCAGCTCACCCTGTCGCAATGGCGGCACCTGTTCCGCTTTGGCCGGCAGCAGCAGATTCAGCTGTAACTGTCCGCCTGGCTTTACGGGTCACACCTGTTCCGAGGATGTGGAGGAGTGCCAATCGAATCCTTGTCAATATGGCGGCACCTGCGTCAACACGCATGGCTCCTATCAGTAAGTGGACCACAAAAAACACAAAACACAGATTAAATGCATTCAAGACTATTTCTCGCTCGATCTCTGATCCATTGTGGATCATCTTTTCACTGCTATAATATATAGCTGACATGGAGACAATCAATTAACATGGAGTTTAGTCTAGGAACATGTGTATCAAGGTTCAGGTTTGAAGCTGAAGCTGGGCTCAACAGAATTCTTTTGTGTTTGCAGCCAGTTTTGGCATCATCTGTTTAAGCATCACTTTCAGCCAGTGTCATTGATATATTTGGTTCATAACTCAGCGCATGACAAGTGCAAATTTGGTTGCTTGTTCGACAAAAGATCAGACACGTTCCGATTGTATATTGGCAAGGGAGTGGGAGAGGGTGCGGTTGGGAAGGAGGGATGGAGTGGAGAAGCGGGCTTTGAGTATATCAAAGAAAACAAATCGTCGCATTTGCATATTTATCTAATTTATCGAAAAACCGTTTGCGGCTGCGCGCCAAATTAATGACAATTTAAAACTAATAATTTATAAAATCGAATTCGGGTCTTTATTGTTCGCGCGGACACGAAACATTTTCGGCCCGAATTCGCATTAGCATAGAGAAGCGATTAAAATAGTTTATTGGTTTTGGCCAAAACACAAAAACAAATTGGCAATTGGACCAAGTTTCCACTCTAATTAAAATATACAAAAACTATTGAATTAAATCAGCCACACACACACACATTCACACACTCGCACACACACACAACAGTTGCATTCAAATTGAAGAAACGTCGCAACTAACTGAAATTTCCGGCGCTTTGTTTAGTAGCTCAACTCAACTGGTTCGCGCCGTTCGACATGTAAATTAAATTATTTCATTGGCAACATTTGCATTTTTAATTCGCAGCACACACAAATTACCAGATACCCTAAGCCAAAGCTAAACGAACGCTTGGGGGAGGCGTCTTTGCTTGAGCCCCGAATTGATCTGTGTGCAGGCGACTGCTAGATACACTGTACGCAATTAAGAAAGAGCTCAGAACAGGCGAAGGGAAATCGAAGTGGCAAAAATTGAAAATTCAAATTGTTATCTTTTATAGAGACTGCCAGTTGTTAACAATTTGAAAATTCATAATCTTAATAAGCTTGCGATTAGAGAGAACCTAAATTCCTTACTAAGTTGAGCAGCTCGAGCAACAAAGTTGCATTCATGTTGAATGGAACTGGTTCAAACCCTGCATTACAATGCGTCTAGCAACATATTCACTCGAACGGGCTATATAAAAGTTAAATTATTCAAAATTCAATTGCTTCATTCAAGTTTTGAAAACATAAGACCAAAAGCTAGGTTAGAAACTGTGATAAGCCAGACTCACAACGCGTACTTGAAGCCAGAAAGTTGGTTTGAACCATGAACTACTAATTTTGCGAACCATAAAACTGGGCTGAATTCAAAACTCATTTAAAGTGAAAAGTGCGAACCAAAACCTGTTTTATTTACTGTGAAAAAAAATAAACAGGCTCAAATAACAAGAATGGGCTTGCACCGTGAACCGCTTTTTTTTCTCAGGCATGCTGCAAACTAATATACCTCACATTTGACTTTCATAAACAGTGTATAGAAATCGAATTAGAAACTCATTCGAGCTAAAAAGTGCGATGTGAACATGTGTTTGCTTGTTTTTTCCTTCTTTTTTTTTTTGACATTTGTATAATGACCCGATGATCCGACATTTGGTTTGCAATTAGCATAAACATATGGAGAAGGTTCGATCTTGTGTATTGCCGCTAAATGACAATTTGTAAGTTGTGGTCAGGCAGGCACTATGTGACCCGCCATCTACATAGAGAGGGTGCCCAGAGGGCCACCCCATAAATTGCAATCATTCGAAATGCGCCCCACGTATCCGCTCGTTAAGTGGGCAATTTAAAGTCTCTGCCAACTATTAGCTGAAATATTAATTCCTTTATTCTGAGTTATCAATGGAACACTTAGATCTTTTTAAATGGCAGCCACTGTTTGCGGCATTCGTTCGATTGATTCGCATAATATTCACATTGACTTGCCGATTTTATTTTGTTTATGCTTAAATAAAGCGTTATGGAAATTGCTTTTTTTGTTCAGTTGAATAAAATCGTTAATTTAGTGGACAGCGATACATGATACACCCGTAAGCTTAGTCATGCCAAAGCGCATGAATATGAATATGCCAGTATATGAATAGACAAGCAATTACATATACATATATAAACATTTGGCCATAAGCCAAATAAATATTGTAAAGCTGTCATTTGATTAGATTTATTACTGCAAACAAGCAAAATCTTTGAATACATTTGATTCGTTATCACATTCACATTAAGCAGCATTTGTTTAAACAGACAAAAGAGGACTGAAACTGAGAGTGTATGTGAGTGTATTCATGAATAACAATTGAATGTACTTATGAATATGTGAATAAATAGTGCACTTTTGCATTTATGTGCTTATATTCATATGTCGTACAACCCAATGAGTGTATTCATGAATAACAAGTGTGTTTATTTATGAATATGTGAATAAAGAGTGCATTTGGATTTGTATACTTATAAATGTATATTCATATGTACGTATAAACCAATTGAGTGTATTCATGAATAACAATTGAATCTATTTATGAATATGTTATTCAAAAGTGAATGTATACATCTCTTTATTCATATATATACATATGTACGCATTAAACAAAAATATTCATGAATAGCAAGTGAGTGTATATATGAATAAGTGAATAAGTCGTGTATGTATGCATTGATTTTCTGATAAGCATGTATGTACATATATATATATATAGATATATGCACGTATAAAACAAATGCGAGTACTCATGAATAACAAGTAAGTGTATTCATGAATGTATGAATTAAGTGGTTAGAAAATAAAATGAAAAGTGTGTGTTGTGTATTAGTTGATGTTTGAGACTATTTATACGAATTAAAAGTGAGTGTATTCATGAATACATTTGCCAAAATGACATAAAGTGCGTCAAATGCCGCCGCAACTACTCCATGCAATGGTCAAGAATATACTCTCGAAGCGATTCAAAGCAAGTATCACTCACGCGATGAGTGCACTCACTGCCGGACTTAATGATCCACCGCAGATCAGTCATGGCGTTGTGGTGGGTCCCCGCATTGTGCGCAGTTCTTGTGTCTACCACATTTAGTAGACTGCCGAATCCAACGAATCCCACCGATCCTCAGCCTCGGCATGATCAACGCCTTGGGCCATTGGCCCGCTGAGTTTCACATGTCAATCAAAAATCAATTTTGAATTTCGTTCGTTAGTTTTGCCCAAAGCGAAGGTGAAGCAATTTGCGATGTGTAATTTGGTCAGCAGCAGGCCAAAGAGGGACGGTACGGCGGACGGTGCCACAAAGGGGTGTGCAATTGGCAGAAGGTTGGGGGGGTCGGTTCATTGGCCAGCCGCACAGGTCCCCAAAGAGCATTGCGGCACTCGAGGCCTGTTGCCTATTTAAGCATTTGTTGGCTTTTAATTGTTTAATTTAATTAAATGCGCTTAATGGCCATAATTAGCGGCCATCTTCAGACGCAATGGGGCTAAGACAGTAGGCGGGGGGCGGCGGCTCCCTTTTACGGTGGCAATAAGAACCAGTTTAAACAGACCACAGCTCTCAGTTCTTAAGAATCGTTGCAGTTTTCCAACTGCTGCCAAGCAAGACTGTATTTTTTGAGGTATTATGCCCAAAATCAAAGTACACACTGGCAAACTAGACGCATATAGAAAGAACAATTATAACAATAATAATCATAAAAAAAAAAAACAAAGGTACAAATATTGTGTACATACCAATAGATATATATGTTATATATAAAAACTGTATGTATATATAAAACTAGCTAGCAACATTGTTGTACATATTGGCTTTTATTGTTGCGGCCCTGTGTACCCAGCCCCAAGGAACCGGTTAATGCCACCGACTCTGAGCAAATGTGGCAGGCAGGCGAGCTAAGAGAGCGCAAGAGCGAGAGAGCTAGTTAGAGAGAGAGAGTAAGAGGGAGAGCGAGAGCGTAAATGAGTGAAGAGAGCTACGTTTGCGATCATGCTTGCGACTAGAGCTGGCGGGAGAGCAATCGTAGACCAGCAGCTGGACAAGGCGCATGCCATGTCCATCACAAGACACATTTCGCTCAAACGGAAGTTGCACGTTTCACGTTGCACGCTGCACGTTGCAATTAACTAACACTCGGAGGCCATGCAACCGCCTGCTAATTGCCATTCGTACATCATTCTAACAGTTCTACTTCTATGCCACTTCACCCTTTCCAGATGCATGTGCCCGGCTGGCTACACTGGCAAGGATTGCGATACCAAGTACAAGCCCTGCTCGCCGTCGCCCTGTCAAAACGGCGGCACATGCCGCGCCAACGGACTCACCTACGATTGCAAATGTCCACGTGGTAAGTGAAATGTTCAAATAATCATTCTATTTCTTAAGTTATATTTGTTGTCGTGAAGGTGAACAGTTTTTAAAGCAATTGATCGAAAGTGTTATCGATAGGCTTACAGCCATGCTGTGTAGAGTAAATCATATATTTGCAAATAGACTTATTTACATTTTCATAGTCCAAAGCATTAATTTTCAGAAATAATACTCACTCTAATATGAAGTTAGTAAGACGTTACGGAGAAATATTTCAGTTAAGTCATAAAAAATATGCGAAATCGAAGGTAGTTTTTGAAAAGTTATCGAAATATCTGTGCATAGAATACTTCAGTTGAGTTTATCGTTATTCATACCACAAGCCAAGCAAAGCATGTTTCATTTTCAGTCGTACCCTTTTGGGATTAGAGTTGAAATTAAACTAGACATGTCCTATTCCCGTTTCTTTAAGATAAGCAAAGCATGTTTCATTTTCAGTCGTAGCCTTGTGAGGTTAACTAGACATGTTCCATTTATGCAAGCCTGTTTCATTTTGAGTCTTACCCTTTTTAGGTTAGACATTTAATTAGGCATGTTTCATTTCCATTTCTGCAAATTTGGAACAATAATCGATATCAAATGCTGTTATCGACATCGTTTTGAAAGCAAGTGCCAATGCTTTAAATGAATGTCAAAGCCCCCTTTTGCGCCCCCTCACGCGCAGCTGTAGTCAATTGTCGCGCATTCAATTTAGACATGTAAATTGCGAACATTTACATTTTACATATTTATGAAGGCATTTGTGTGTGTGCAATGTTCATTTAATTCACTTCAATTAAAATGAATTGCATTGTAGTGTGTAGTGCGAATGGAGGGCGAATGCCAGCAAAAGTGCAGCGGACGGGCAGAGTTGGTGGGAGTGGCCTTTATTTTAATTGCGCCCAATCAAAAATTCTAATGGGCTGGCCGTGTGAAAGTGTGACCAAAGGCGGCAATTGAAGTGGACCAAACCAATAATGAGACGGACCAGGAATTTCGAGATGCAAAAGAAAGAAACTAGAAAAAAAAAAACATGGAAAATGCAATAATGCAATGGAAAATGTTATAACGCCTTTTGTGCCAGTGTTGAGCAACAGAAATTACAACAGCAACAACAACGACAACGACAACGACAACTATAACAAACCAGTCACACAAACAAAAAATTACAACAACACGACACGAAGCGCCCTGTGGACATCACGTTGGTAGCGCGGGAGATGCCAGTGGGAATTGTTGCTGGAAGGAGGGGGCGGAGTTGCACTCATTATGCAAAACGGGCGGCACAAACCGACATAACAAAAGCAGCGCACAGTCGCTCAACTTGTTTCCCAGCCTGTGCTGGGCAGACCCCTCCCCACACCTCTCAGCCCACAGACCACAGTCCACAGCCAGCCAGCAGCAGGACTGAGAAGCAGCGAGTCGACGAGGCGAGTCAGTCAAAGGCATCAAAATCGAGCGCCTGCCTTAATTTGCTCTGCCGGGCAAGCAAATTACAAATAAATCAGCCACGGCTCAGTCAACGGCTCAGGCAATGGACCACGGACGATGCTTGCTGGACACTGGCTTGTTGGGATGCTTAAGCACAGTTACGCCCTAAGGAGGTCATGCACAATGCAAAGCGAAACACAATGAGAGTGGAGGAGAAGATCAAGCTGGGGTGCTCATGATCCACTCTGTGCTGCCCAAATGCGATGCGTTTTCTTTGGGGTAAAAGTTGCTTCAACTGATGAATGATGAATGATGAATAATGCCAGCCAACTGGTTAATGGACTGGTCACATTGCACGGCGGAGAGGGTGGAGAGGGTGGAGCGGGCGATATGGAGCGCGCTTGACTCTTAAGTCAAAGCTAGCAAACGAGTTTGGCCCCGCGTGGGCAGCCGCGCTTCTCGGCCTGGGCCACCGCTCGTGGCTCGTGGCGAGTCATGACTCAGAAGAATCTCACACACACACACACACACACACACACACATTTTGTCGATAACAGTCGTGGCATTTATCGGTTATTAAATTATGATTGCAAATGATTCAAAATCCGTTAGCTGTAAATGGAAACATAACGCGCATGTGCCAATTCCAAACGTTCCCTAGCTTTCTAAAACATTTGTATTTGTTTAGCGCTTATCAACACTGTCGCTTTTAACGATTATGATAAAAATGCATCATAAGAAAAGTGTTGCTTATTTCGTAGCTGTTCCCAGCCTTGTAAATGGCAAACTTTCTAAACGGCTAAAACAGCTGAAATTTTGTGTTTGGCGTTTTTCAAATTTAAATACTTTACGAAATTCGGAACGGACCTTTTATGTTTACATTAATTGCTTGGCAGCATTGTTGCTAGGCTTTTAGTTTTGTCACAGGTCGTCGATTGACCCAACGGACCAACAACTTATGCAAATTGTTGCAACCAATTGACTTAAATGGGCACACACACACACACACACACACACACTCATACGCACACATAAGAGGGTGGGCTGCATAATTTTAGCGTGCAGCGTATCTTCGTTTGCAACGTTTCATTAAATTTGCTCGCGGTTTAAGAGTCACTGGAGCAGCTGCTGTCTAGAGTTCAAAGTGCCACTAAGTGACTGGGTAACGCTGATGGTTGTGTGGCATCAAGCGCGAACATGAAACATGTGTGCAACAGATCAGCAGATGCACGTTGTTGTTGCTACTGTTGTTGTTGCTGCTGCTGCCCTGCCTTGGTTTATTTTTAAAAGTATGCATTGAAACTTGGCAACATAAAGTGCGATTTAATTCCTCGAATGAAGCACAAAGTAAAGCGCAATGTACAAAGTCGAAGTCCGAAGCGTAGCTAAACACACATACACACACACACACACACACACGCACAAACAGCATAAAAGTAGTAGAAAACTCGATCGAGCCGAGCGACGAGGCGTGCCGAGTACCGACTGCCCAAACGAGAGCCGAAGCTAGCTCGCAGCATAAGCAGCATTTATGCATTGTTGTTGTTGGTTTTGTTGCTGTGGTTCTGTTTGTGTATGTGGATGGATGGGGAAGCGAACGAGCGAGCGCGCTCGTGGACGACGCTCGTTGCGCTCGTTTGCTTGGCGCGCATTCAGATAGCTGCCTGGCCAGATATGAGACCGTGGGAAAGAACAACCAAAGACGTGTTGTACACATACACACACATACACACACGTGCATACATACATACATACAGATCCATATGTATGCGCATGCGAGCGTCTGTTTTATTTCTTTACATTTTGTTTGCTCATTCGCTTCGCATGCGCAGCGGCGCGCAGTTTTTTTCTTTCGCTTTGCTGCTGTTGTCGGTGTCTTTTTATATGTCTGTATGTATGTATATGGTGTTTGTATGTATGTATATATTGCCGCAGGCGCAACCTACCGGAGAGCGCGCGCAGCCGTACTACGAGAGCGCTACTTGCAGAGCGAGATAGGTAGCTTAAGAGAGCGACAGAGCGCCGGCTGTTGTTCTCGACTTACCTGTGTGCGCTCTCGACACTCTCATCGCTCTGACACCCTCCCTCATTCCAGCTCGTTTTGAGTGCTCGTCGCTGGGACTCCATCTGGCTGCCAAAACATGTGCAACACAGCTGCATACGCCGCCGATCAAATACATACATATACATACATACATTATGAACACATGTATGTATGGACATATTTTAAGCGTTGTCTGCGCTTTGTGCGCCTTCTTCGCATTGCCTGGCAACCACTTTTTGTTCGTGCCCTGGCCAGTTGTTGTTGTTGTTGTAAACGTTTTCGTTTATTGAAGCATTTTATGATGCTGTGTTGTTGTCCATAAATCTGTTTATGCACTTCATTGAGCACATACATACATACACATGTACACACTTGCATGCGTACACATATGTAAATATGTATGCACATGTACACATGTTCACTTGCAGTGTGACCGTTTAGCGATCCAATCAAACTGTCGGTATTTAAGTTATAACGATTGAATTCAAAAATAATTTTTTCAATTTATGATTACCTTCGTTGTTCTCTGTATGCTCCAAGCCCATTTATGTATACATACATATGTACATACATATATACTTGCCCCAATAAATCGTACATAGTATTCTTTCGAAAAATTAGTTCCAATAATGCTCTCTGTTTAGAAACTAAACTTCTATATATGTATAGTATAAGGGTTTACGAGATCAATGAACATACATGTATATATTCGGAAATATGCGCAAACAGAAGAAATTGCAAAATACAAAGAAGAAGAATATATTCTTGTCTAAGAACTTCTTTTATACAAACTTTAATTCAATGATCAATTTGGTATTATCAATAGATTTATGTATATTCAAATAAATGCAAATCTAATCGAAATTCCTCAAACTATTTCCCTGTTCATTTTCAGGTTTCGAGGGCAAGAACTGCGATCAGAACATCGACGATTGCCCGGGAAATCTGTGCCAGAACGGCGGCACATGTGTGGACGGTATCAATGACTATCGCTGCAACTGTCCGCCAAACTTTACGGGACGCTACTGTGACGTGGACGTGGACGAGTGTGCGCTGCGTCCGTCAGTCTGCCAGAACGGAGCGACCTGCACGAACACCCATGGCACCTACAGCTGCATCTGTGTGAACGGCTGGGCCGGCAGCGATTGCAGCGAGAACATTGATGACTGCGTCCAGGCGGCCTGCTTTGATGGCGCCACCTGCATCGATGGCGTGGGCAGCTTCTATTGCCGCTGCACGGCGGGCAAGACGGGCCTGCTGTGCCATTTGGACGATGCGTGCACCTCGAATCCCTGCCATGCGGATGCCATTTGCGACACGAGCCCCATAAATGGCTCGTATGCGTGCTCCTGCGCCACCGGCTACAAGGGCGTCGACTGCTCCGAGGATATTGATGAGTGTGATCAGGGCTCGCCGTGCGAGCACAACGGCATCTGTGTGAATACGCCGGGCTCGTTTATGTGCAACTGCTCGCAGGGATTCACGGGACCGCGCTGCGAGACAAACATCAACGAATGCGAATCACATCCGTGCCAGAACGAGGGCAGCTGCCTGGACGATCCGGGCACCTTCCGCTGCGTCTGCATGCCCGGCTTTACGGGCACCCAGTGCGAAATCGATATCGATGAGTGCCAATCGAGTCCCTGCCTGAACGATGGCATCTGCCACGACAAGATCAACGGCTTCAAATGCAGCTGTGCGCTCGGCTTTACGGGCACACGCTGCCAGATCAACATCGACGACTGCCAATCGCAGCCGTGCCGGAACAATGGCATCTGCCACGACTGCATTGCCGGCTACAGCTGCGAGTGTCCGCCGGGCTATACGGGTACCAGTTGCGAGATCAACATCAATGACTGCGACTCGAGTCCGTGCCATCGGGGCAAGTGCATCGATGGCGACAACAGCTTCAAGTGTCTGTGCGATCCCGGCTTTACCGGCTATCTCTGCCAGAAACAGATCAACGAGTGCGAGTCGAACCCCTGCCAATTCGGCGGACACTGTGTGGACCGTGTGGGCAGCTATCTGTGCCACTGTCTGCCCGGCACCAGCGGCAAGAACTGCGAAATCAACGTGAATGAATGCCACAGCAATCCGTGCAACAATGGCGCCAGCTGCATCGATGGCATCAACTCGTACAGCTGCAGCTGTGTGCCCGGCTTCACGGGCCAGCACTGCGAGCTGAACGTGGACGAGTGCGCCAGCAATCCGTGCGCCAACAATGGCGTCTGCATGGACCTGGTCAATGGCTACAAATGCGAGTGTCCGCGCGGCTTCTACGACGCCCGCTGCCTGAGCGATGTCGACGAGTGCGCCTCGAGTCCGTGCGTCAACGATGGCCGCTGCGAGGATGGCATCAACGAGTTCATCTGCCACTGTCCGCCCGGCTATACGGGCAAGCGCTGTGAGCTGGACATTGACGAGTGCGCCAGCAATCCCTGCCAGCATGGCGGCAGCTGCTTTGACAAACTGAACGCCTTCAGCTGCCAGTGCATGCCGGGCTATACGGGTCACAAGTGCGAGACGAACATCGACGACTGCCTGAGCAATCCCTGCGCCAATGGCGGCACCTGCATCGACAAGGTCAATGGCTACAAGTGCGTCTGCAAGGTGCCCTATACGGGCCTCAATTGCGAGAGCCAACTGGATCCGTGTGCGAGCAATCGCTGTCGCAACGAGGCCAAGTGCACGCCCAGTCCCAACTTCCTGGACTTCTCGTGCACCTGCAAGCTGGGCTACACGGGACGCTACTGTGACGAGGACATCGACGAGTGCGCCTTCAGCTCGCCGTGCCGCAACGGCGCCAGCTGCCTGAATGTGCCCGGCTCGTATCGCTGCCTGTGCACCAAGGGCTACGAGGGCCGGGACTGTGCCATCAATACGGACGATTGCGCCTCGTTTCCCTGCCAGAACGGTGGCACCTGCCTGGACGGCATTGGCGACTACTCGTGCCTCTGTGTGGACGGCTTCGATGGCAAACACTGCGAGACGGACATCAACGAGTGCCTGAGCATGCCCTGCCAGAATGGCGCCACCTGCCGCCAGTATGTGAACAGCTATACGTGCACCTGTCCGCTGGGTTTTAGCGGAATCGATTGCCAAACAAACGACGAGGACTGCACGGAGAGCTCCTGCCTGAACGGCGGCAGCTGTGTGGACGGCATCAATGGCTACAATTGCAGCTGCCTGCCGGACTACAGCGGCGCCAATTGCCAATATAAGCTGAACAAATGCGACTCGGCGCCCTGCCTCAATGGCGGCACGTGTCACGAGCAGCGCGACGAGTACACCTGCCATTGCCCGAGCGGCTTTACGGGCAAACAGTGCTCCGACTATGTGGACTGGTGTGCCCAGTCGCCGTGCGAGAACGGCGCCAGTTGCAGCCAGCTGAAACATCAATTCAATTGCAAGTGCGCCGCCGGCTGGACGGGCAAGCTGTGCGATGTCCAGATGATCAGCTGCCAGGATGCGGCCCAGCGCAAGGGGTTAAGCGTGAAGCAGCTGTGCAATAATGGCACCTGCAAGAATCACGGCAACAGCCACGTCTGCTACTGCAGCCAGGGCTATGCGGGCAGCTATTGCCAGCAGGATATCGATGAGTGCGCCTCGCAGCCCTGCCAGAATGGCGGCACCTGTCGCGATCTGGTGGGCGCCTATCAGTGCAGCTGCCGGCAGGGCTTCCAGGGCCAGAATTGTGAGCTAAATATCGATGATTGTGCACCGAATCCCTGCCAGAATGGCGGCACCTGTCACGATCTTGTGCATGGCTACAGCTGCAGCTGCCCGCCGGGCACCAAGGGCATGCTCTGCGAACTCAATCATGACGATTGCAAGCCAGGCGCCTGTCACAACAATGGCAGCTGCATCGATCGCGTTGGCGGCTTTGAGTGCGCCTGTCCGCCCGGCTTTGTGGGCGCACGCTGCGAGGGCGACATCAACGAGTGCCTCAGCAATCCCTGCTCCAATGCTGGCACCCTCGACTGTGTCCAGCTGGTCAACAACTATCACTGCAATTGCCGGCCCGGTCACATGGGACGCCATTGCGAGCACAAGGTTAACTTTTGCGCCAAGTCGCCGTGCCAGAATGGCGGCGTCTGCAGCACCAAACAGAGCGGACACCATTGCGTCTGCGCCGACGGCTATTATGGCAAGAACTGTGAGTTCAGTGGCCAGGACTGCGATTCGAATCCGTGCCGGGCGGGCAACTGCATCATCGAGGACGCCGGCGGCTATCGCTGCGAGTGCAGTCGCGGCACAGCCGGACAGCACTGTGAGATCGATACGCTGGACGAGTGCCAGCCGAATCCCTGCCTGCAGGGCGCCGCCTGCGACAATCTGCTTGGCGATTACGATTGCCTCTGCCCCAGTAAATGGACGGGCAAACGCTGCGAAATCTACGATGCCAGCTATGCCGGCTGGTCGGGCGTCAGCTCTGGCGGCGGCGGCATCGGCAGCTCTGGCGGCGTCGGCGGCTCCTCCTCCGCCGGCTCCATTAATGTGGGCAACGGACCGAATGCTGCTGGCGGCGGCGGCGGCATCTATGCCGCCGATCTGGATCAGCAGCGGGCGCTCTGCGAGAAGCGCGGCTGTCCCGAGAAGCAGAGCAACGGCGTCTGTGACTCCGAATGTAATACGTATGCGTGCAACTTTGATGGTAACGACTGCTCGCTGGGCATCAATCCGTGGGCCAATTGCACGGCGCGCGAATGCTGGCGCGTCTTCATGGACGGGCAGTGCAATCAGGACTGTAACAATGCCGCCTGCCTCTACGATGGCCGCGACTGCGAACAGAAGCTGAAGCGCTGTGCGTCCATCTATGATGCCTACTGCCAGAAGCACTACGGCGATGGCTACTGCGATTATGGCTGCAACAATGCCGAGTGCAGCTGGGATGGGCTCGACTGCGAGAAGTCGGAGCAGTCCTCCCAGCTGGCTGAGGGCGCCATGTCTGTGGTGATGCTGATGGACATGCGACAATTTCGTGCGGAACAGGCGCAATTCTTGCGCGAAATGAGTCATGTGCTGCGCACCACGGTGCGCGTCAAGAAGGATGCCCTCGGCAACGACATGATCTTCAGCTGGAAGGGCGCCTCGCGCATGCCCGACATACAGGACACCGAATTCGGACGCAAGCACAAGATATTGTATACACAGCGCAACGGCCAGACGGGCATACAAATCTATCTGGAGATCGATAATCGCAAGTGCACCGAATGCTTCAATCGTGCCACCGAGGCGGCCGAGTTTCTGGCCGCGTCCGCCGCAAAGCACACGTTCACCAATCGCTATCCCATCTACAGTGTGCGCGGCGTGCAGAGTCCCGGCGAGGGCGAGGGCGCCGAGTCGCCGGCTAATGTCAAGTTCGTAATAATGGGCATTGTCCTGGTCGTGATTGCGCTGGTCTTCTTTGGCATTATGCTGGGCACACAGCGCAAGCGCGCGCATGGCGTCACCTGGTTCCCGGAGGGCTTTCGTGCGCCCGCGGCGGCTGTTATGTCGCGTCGCCGTCGCGATCCCCATGGCCAGGAGATGCGCAACCTGAACAAACAAGTCGGCCTGGCCCAGGCGCAGGCGCATCAGCTCGCCGGCGGCGTCGGCAGCGCCGGTATTGGCGTCGGCGGCGGCAGTCACTGGTCGGACGATGAGTCCGATATGCCGCAACCGAAGCGCCAGCGTGCGGATCAGCTCAACAGCGGCGGACTCGCCGGCCTGGGCGGCGGCGTCGGCGGCGGCAGTGTCGCCGGACTCACGAGCGTCGGCTATGCCAGCGACCATACAATGATCAGCGAGTACGAGGAGGCCGATCAGCGTGTCTGGTCGCAGGCGCATCTGGATGTGGCCGATGTGCGCGCCATTATGACGCCGCCGGCGCATCAGGATGGCGGCAAGCATGACGTGGATGCACGCGGTCCGTGCGGCCTGACGCCGCTCATGATTGCCGCTGTGCGCGGCGGCGGTCTGGACAGCGGCGAGGATATTGAGAACAACGAGGACAGCACTGCCCAGGTGATATCCGATCTGCTGGCGCAGGGTGCCGAGCTGAACGCCACTATGGATAAGACAGGCGAGACCTCCTTGCATTTGGCGGCACGCTATGCTCGCGCGGATGCGGCGAAGCGGCTGCTCGACGCCGGCGCCGATGCCAATTGCCAGGACAATACGGGCCGAACGCCATTGCATGCGGCAGTTGCCGCCGATGCGATGGGCGTCTTTCAGATCTTGTTGCGCAATCGTGCTACCAATTTGAATGCACGCATGCATGATGGCACCACGCCCCTCATACTGGCCGCACGCCTTGCCATCGAGGGCATGGTCGAGGATCTGATCACAGCCGATGCGGACATCAATGCGGCCGACAATTCTGGCAAAACGGCGCTCCATTGGGCCGCCGCCGTCAACAACACGGAAGCGGTAAATATTCTGCTGATGCATCATGCGAATCGCGATGCCCAGGATGATAAGGATGAGACGCCGCTGTTTCTGGCCGCACGCGAGGGCAGCTACGAGGCCTGCAAGGCGCTGCTTGATAACTTTGCCAATCGCGAGATCACCGATCACATGGATCGCCTGCCACGGGACGTCGCCAGCGAACGGCTGCATCACGACATTGTCCGGCTGCTGGACGAGCATGTGCCGCGTTCACCGCAAATGATTAGCATGACGCCGCAGGCAATGATTGGCTCACCGCCGCCTGGCCAACAGCCGCAGCTGATCACACAGCCGACGGTCATTCCGGCCGGCGGCGGGGCCGGCAAACAGAGCAGCCAGGCGGCTAAGCAGAAGGCCGCCAAGAAGGCCAAACTCATCGAGGGCAACAGTCCCGATAATGTGCTGGATTCCTCTGCTGGCGGTCCTGTTGGCAACATGGGCAGCCTGCGACGTAAGGCTAGCTCAAAAAAGGGCAACAACAACAATCACAACAACCACAACAACAACAACAACGGCAGCAGCGCAGCCTCAAAAAAGGCCATGAACGGCCTGAATGCCGCCCAGCTGCTGACATCGTCGGCCATCGCACAGGTGACCAACAACAACTGCACGGATCTGGACTCACCGCCGCCGCCAACAATAGCAACAGCCGGCGGCGGTGGCAACGGCAACGTCAACGGGCAACTGGTGAATCTGCCCAGCCCCTACGACACCAGCTCCATGTACTCGAATGCAATGGCAGCGCCGCCCAACAACAACAACGGCACCAAACAGCCGCCGAGCTATGAGGACTGCATCAAGGTGAGTCTCGGGCAATGTTTATTCAAAGTGAACAAACATGGGAAGTGCATGCCAGAAAGTATATATCGATTCTTGACGGGCATCAACCCGTCACTCGGCTCCCCTTACCACAAAATCAAAAAAAATATCCCTATTCATTTTGACTGCACGGAGCATAGCTCGAGAACTATAAGAGACAGAGCCAGCAACTTTGGGATACAGACTCACAGTATTGCTATTTTTAATGTCTTCCCAGCAAACTGACAGTAATCAATCCATTTTACGAGTTATAAGGCTTAAGTTGTTCAACTCTGCATAGGTTAATATACTATTAATTATGTATTTTCTTTGCTTTTGAATAGAACGCACAGTCGCTGCAATCGCTGCCAGCGAACAGTCTAGACATGATTAAGCTGGACAACTATGGCTATTCGATGGGCTCGCCATTTCAGCAGGAAATGCTGAACGGTCAGGCGCTGGGCCTGAGCGGCGGACGCAGCACCAATACGCTGTGCGGCCTGGTCAACGGTGCGCCCAATGGCGGTCACGAGCAGGGCCTCAGTCCGCCCTACTCCAATCAGTCGCCGCCGCACTCGGTGCAGAGCAGCCTGGCGCTATCGCCGCACGCCTATTTGGGTGAGTACCGCAGCTCTGGCTAACATGAAGGCAAACTAACATGCATACATATATTCATATATTTTAGGCTCACCATCGCCGGCCAAGTCGCGGCCCAGTTTGCCCACATCGCCGACTCACATTCAGGCAATGCGGCATGCCACGCAACAGAAGCAATTCGGCAGCAATCTGAACAGTCTGCTGGGCGGTGGCAATGGCTCCATGGGTCCGCAGAGCTCGCCGGTTAGCCTGGGCATCATATCGCCGACGGGCAGCGATATGGGCATCATGCTGGCGCCCCAGTCCTCCAATAATGCAAAAAGCAGTGCAATAATGCAAACGTTGTCCCCGCAAATGCAGCAGCAACAGCAGCAGCAGCAACAGCAGCAGCAACAGCAGCAGCAGCAACAGCAGCAGCAACAACAACAGCAGCAGCAACAACAGCAGCAGCAGCAGCAACAACAACAACAACAGCAGCAGCAGCAACAAGCAATCGGAGGCCTTGAATTCGGTTCAGCCGGTTTGGACTTGAATGGATTTTGTGGATCTCCGGGTAAGAGCTATAGAGGATTGGTGAAACCACATCGACAGCTTAACTAATTCTTATATGTTTTTGCAGACTCATTTCACTCGGGTCAAATGAATCCGCCTTCGATACAAAGTTCAATGTCGGGCTCGTCGCCGTCGACCAACATGTTGTCGCCATCGTCGCAGCACAATCAGGCCTTCTATCAGTACCTAACGCCGCCCAGCCAACATTCGGGCGGACATACGCCGCAGCATCTGGTGCAGACGCTGGATAGCTATCCGACGCCATCACCGGAATCGCCGGGACATTGGTCATCATCGTCGCCGCGCAGCAATTCGGATTGGTCCGAGGGCGTACAATCGCCGGCGGCCAACAATCTATACATCTCGGGCGGCCATCAGGCCAACAAGGGCTCCGAGGCCATTTACATTTGACATAAGCGCACCTAGACGCAGGCGGAGCACAGCATGGCGACGACGAGCAGACGTTAAAGGTGTGGGCACTCAAAGTGCGCAGCCACCAGCCAGACAGCCAGCCAGACAGCCAACTAGCTGGCGAGCTAGTTTTTGACTTTTAGCAAGCCCTCCTCCCGTACCCTTCGCGCAAAAAAGAAAAAGACCTCACCCACAACAGCTTCTAATTTTTTTTTTTTGACTAGCCCTTAAGCTTTAATTTAAAAGAGAAAAACAAAAAAAAAACAACACATAATTATTGTATTATTGTATAATTGTAGTAATTTAAATGTTTAATTCTAATATTTGTTGTACAGTGCGCGTAGACATCGCATATATCGCGTGTATATGCCCGATATATAAACACACATATCTATATATAAATTTATATAGAGATTAAGTTAGTTTTTTTTTTTTTTTTCTGCATGCATGCATACCCCATACCCAAATCTAAAAGTTGAACGCAGTTTTCGAGCAAAGTTAATGAAATAAATAACTTGATATTTATTTGCAAATGTCGCGTACCAATCGCTGCTTCCAGTAAACAATTAAAATTAGCGCAAATTACTTTTATTATCAACTATTTAACATGTACGTGTATTTTGTAATTGTAATATCTAATTGTAATTTGTATTTGTAAAATGCGTGCTGGCCAAACGGCAAACGCACTTAAGCATTGGAAAAAAAAAACACAAACAAAAACAAGAAACAGAATGCGTAAAAACTTACAAGAAAATATCATCAATAGTTCTTAACAACTACGACTACGTTTAATTATTAAGTTTAAAAAACAAGAAACAAAAAAAAAACACACAAAATCTTTAAACTAATTGCATAATTATTAAATGTTTAGCTGTTAGTTTGGAAACTGAAGTGCTTATATAAACAAAATTGTTAGCTATATATACAATACGAACGAAACATTCTGCAAGCCTATATCATATATATATATATTATATTTTTTTTTATATATACACTTTTATGTAATTCTACATAAAACGCTATATTAAGTTTAAATTGTAAAAAGATTCTCATAATTGTTTGAATTAAGTTGATGAACGCAACAAATTACAACTTTCCGCACAGAAACTTTATAATATATATAGATATATATATCTATATATTGATAAACAATTAAAAGCGCCAAGTTTTTTTTTTTTTAATTTAGACAAAGTACGGCTTAAGTTTTTAACGATAAACCGATTTATATAAATAAATATATATATATATATATATATGTATTTTTTCAAAAAATATGCAACAACATTTTTGTAATCGCGTTAATCACGAAACACATTTTCATCTATTTTAAAATGACTTTATTCTTTATTTAATTATTTTTTTTTTTTTTAGTTGTTTTGCTGCGCTTTTTCTTAATCTTAATGTGTAAATTGTACAATTTTTTGTTGTCCTAACTTAAACAGCGAACGAAACATGCAAATGCAAATTTTTTTGACATAATAAATATATATAAAATAATTATTTTAAAAACAAATGCAAATGGATTTATATGTTTTGTATGGAATTTACAAAAGAAATCATTTATAACAGAGTTATATACTTATATATGGAAGAGATCTCTTAAGTTGGACATTTATATATATAAGTCTATATATATATATTTTTTTTTTTTTTTTTTATTTATATTGTGAAAATATAAAAAACTACAACAAAATTAGAAGAGGCTGATGGTGCGAATACCAGGCATTTGTCTTGGCCCCAAGCTTTCGAAAAGAATTAGAAAAAGGAGGGTGCTGGTTCGAATCCCAGTTTTGTCGCCTGGCTCCATATATTAAGCAGCGTCTTATATTATAAAAATATAAAAAGTGATGCAACAAATTGAACGAGGGTGGTGGCTCGAATCCGAAGCCTTAGCTTCTAGCTGTTAAGAAACAGAAGTAAACATTTTATAGTATGAAAATAGTAAAATATTCATAAAATATAAAAATGAGGGTGCCGGTTCGAATCCCAGGCATTGTGTCCACACTCCTTTTAAAAAGCGCAAAAGTATGTTTTATATTACGAAAATATAAGCAATTTAGATTTTGTCTTGCCCAGAGTTGGCAAGGCTACTTAAAATGCATATTTAATTTACTTAAAATGTGATCTTATCTAACAAATTATTAAATTACAGGCATAATTGGTGGCAATTTAATTAATTAAAACAAGAGCAATATTTGCAAATGGGCTTTGGCTTCAGCCGAGCAGAAATAAAGTGCATCAGGAACGGGCCTGTCCATCCTGCTTTGGGAGCTGCGAGCATTTTCCACGGAGCTTTGTACTGCAATCTTGGATGAAAGACAGTGTGACCAGCTAGACAGAGTCTGTAGTACCTCCACCAAGCAGGCTTTGGAGGAGAACTTGGCAGGGTATGTTCTTTTAAGTTCCTCAGTAACTAAAAAATACTTTAAACTGAATACATTTTAACACATGTATATTTTCGTTAGGCTTTATAATCAACTTTTATAATTATTTATTTTTATAATTAAAAAAATAACCAAAGCTAATTTTAGGTATTTGTTGACAAGACATTCTCTGATCTAATATTTAAACTTAGACTACGAACATGAGCAAAACAAAACATATGTATATATATATATTGATCATGTTTAAAAGCATCCAAAGAATAGCCTCAAGTAATATTTCCCGTCTGAATCTCTTTGCACCTGCTTAACTAAATCCCTACACCCCCCCCTCGTCCCACGCAGACCAGGAAATCAATATCAATATATCACTCACACTCTTGGGTTTATTTTATGGATAATTATATGTGTGTGTACATAGCCGCACAGTATGTGTGTTGTTGGATTAAGAATTTGTTTGTTAAGCGTAAATTGTTTTGTGTAGGGTGTAAAATAGTCTGCCTGGGACAATGTCTGGAATGCCCACTGTGCGCATTAATTGTGCCACCAGTGTAGTCATATGTTCGTCGTGTAATTCACACACACACAAGCACAAAGTAGAAAACAAAAACAAAAAATGAGAAAAAAAAACTATCCAAAATCTACAGTAATTTAGTTAAGTTTCTTGGACTCGGCACTTGTCCCCGCTGTAATTGGCGTATTTTTTGGTGTGCCGGAAGCGTCAGGGCCGTCGGCAGAGACGGATTCCGTTGCAGTCAGTTCCTTGGCGGCAGAGGTGGAGCCCTCAGCAGCTGGTGGGTTCTTCTCCTTGTTGCCACCGGGCACAAATGGGCAGACGCCTCCCTTGCATTCGAAGGGGAATTCCGGCCCGGCCTTGATCACATTGCCCTGTGCATCCTTTTTCTCCCACGGATTCCAGTAGCGCAGCAGAATTGGCTGCACGAACTTGTGCCAGATGTACAGCAGCAGTGGGATGATGAAACAGGGCACGCAAACCATCTTGCAAGTGGGTGGCTGCTGGTAAATGGAATGTGAAGGTCTATAAATCAATCAAAACATTAGTTCAGTGTTAATTAATGCAACTCACCTTGTTAACACTTGTCTGGTCTTCTTCTATCTTTTGATGTGGGATCAGTGTGACCAAGTGCGCTGAGGTAGTAAGTCGACAAATTACGCGCTACAAACAGAACCGATATGAATAATAATATCCACAAATAGATGCGAACAAATTTATGGAAACTCATTTGTAAATAGATAATTATATGTGCTACTTAACTATACTTTAAGCTATTCTAGTCCCGGCTTCAAAAATATATAATATCCTACAGCTAGACTTGATTAGAAACAATATAATGCTTTTGCCAATGACTATATAAAATTCTAGAGCTTTTAAGCTGCTAAAGTTGTTTTGCACAGCCTGCTATGACATACAAATACAATTAGTTCGCAACAAAATAAATTCATTCATTGAAAATTCAAAACAATGCAGCAGAGTGACCAGCTTAATTTTGAACAGCATTGACGTCACGAGCTATTTAAATAACGCTGCTGCTTAATAGGCAAAACAAAATGTAGCATACTGATTCTTTGTTGCTAAATTTATCTTTTTAAATAGAAAAATGAAAAAGTTAACGTCATTCACAAATCTATCGAAATTGCCAAAAAATACCAAATACCTAAAACAGCTATCGATAATAGTATTTTTGCAAACATCAAACTCTTTAGATTTTGTGTCGATATTTAAGCCTTTATTGTAGTCACGTGTGAAATTATTTGTTGAATTCATTTCAAGCTCAGCCCAACAATGGACAGCGATAAGGCAAACCCGCCTTGCAGCAATATTCGCGACCCGCCTGCAGATTCGTATTCACCCACTGATTGTGGCAGTTCTTGATGAACAAGTAGGCACGCTCCTTGTGGCAATCGTGTCCCAGCGTGGCGCACACAATGTTCGCCGAGTTTGGCAAATGCTGCACAATCTGGAAAGATCAGCGGCCAATGTTAGTCAAAGGGCAAAAGCGGAGCACATATTCGTGCAGCTGGCACTCACCGCCTCGAGACACTTGGTCTGGCACTGCTTGCGTCCGATCGCATTGCACGGATACATGCGGTCCATTTCATTGTGAATGAGCGGCGTTTCCGGCAAACCGTTTTGTATCTGCGAGGAGAGGAAGACGCCGCAGGTGCAGGGCACTGGCTGATTCAACTGATCCCCAGGCGTTGGCGGCAACGGCAACGTGTTGTCTAGACTCGCCGGCGTGCTGCTGCTGCTGCTGCTGCTACTGCCCGCCTCTAGCTCCGACTCCAGCTCCAGCTCCGTATTGCTGCTGGGCGTGGTGCTGCTTAAAGACCCACTGCCGCTGCTCTCTGGCTCCGCCTGCGTCTGCGTCGCCGCCTCCGTTTGCGTCTCCGCCTCCGTCTGCAGCTTCAGCAAGCTCTCCGTGCTAGTTGATCGCGGCGTGCTATTGATGATGAACTCCACAGGCGCCGGCCCTGTGCTGCTTGTGGCCGGACTGTTGGTTGTGCGCTGCCTAAAGCGCTGCTCCTTCACGTAGCTCAGCTTGCCGTGTAGCGGCTTCTTGTAGGCAATCTTGCTGCCCGCCACCAGCTGCTCCCAGGCCACGACGGCCAGCAGCAGCATCACCAGCGACGCCCTTAAACACGTGTTGCATGCTGCAAGTCAACCGGGAGATTAGTTCCTGGCCCGCCTGCTGCACCGCCTGCACAACTCACCCATCTCAATCTGTTGTCTGGCTTGGACTCGTCGTCGACTTGTGTTGGCCAATCGTTTGGTTGTGGCGCGTTTTATGCTGCGTTTACGACAACGTCTGCAGTTTTTTTGTTGCTGGACTGGCCAGCTGGCCAGCTGCTCTGACCCCCAAACAGCTGGCTGTGCGGTTCCATAAAGTTCAAGTTTAGGCGCAGCTGCGTCAACTGTTTTTGGGCATTGCGTCTATCTGGATTTGGGTCAAGGCACTCGGAATGGCCGCGATTCGCTGTGCCTAGCACAAATGCAGATTCTGGAAATGGAGTTTCTCAGTTTCATTTCTTTCATTCATCATCAACTCATGGCGCGCTTTCCGGGTAAATATGCCGCTCTATATGACTCATAGTTAGGTAGTTTAAGAAATTCTTAAGTAAACCTATATGCTGAAAAGGGGTAAACGGGGTCCAATCACATAAGGCATATATATATTCTTGATCAGCATCAAATGCATAGTTTGTCTGTCCGCTTGTGCCAGAGAATATGAAAGCTAAAGAGTTCCAAGTGTGAACGTAGCTCGTATTGGTATTTTTTTTTGTTTATTTCAAATCATCGATAACTTTGCCCTTTTCACGCAATCAATAATCGATACCAACATGCGATGAATGGTAATATAATTGAGGAAGAAGCAGCACAGACGTGTGAGTGTGTGCGTGTGTATGTGTGCGCCTGTAAAACATCATTGCGGAGCATTCAACCGGCAAATATTTCGATAAACAGGAAGTTCTCCATATAAGTTATGGTACATGCATATGCGGGCGATTCAAATTCGGGAAGGCATGTAACAGTTTTGAAGTTACAAACTTTGATCTTACAGCTATAAATTGGTTTTTGTGTCAGTGACACACACACACACACACCAATAAGCAAACAAAATTTTAAAGAAGAAATTGTGAAATTTAATTTTAAGTTTGGCGCGCGCGCTTTTTTTTTTTTTTTTTTTTTTGTACGACGCACGTTGCCAACGATTTCGAATGGCATCGCACGCAGCAATAGTTGCTGTCAATATATCGCACGAGAAAAATACCGCACAAAAAATACCAAGCACAGATTAGCAGCGCAATGTGAGTATGTGTGTGACCGCATTCTCGAAACGATAAATTGCCGGGCGGCGTTTTTTTTTAGTGTTGTTGCTGTTGTTAGCCAATTAAGCCAATTTGTGGGCCGATAAGGCGGCTGTAAAACGTCGAATTCAGCTTATCAAATCGACAAAAACTTATCGCAGCAACACACAAAGCAACCAAAAAGGCCGCCGTCACCAATTGGAATAGCAGCAACAGCAACAGCAACAACAACGGCAACAGCAATAGCTACTGAAAAAGCACGATGCCGCAATACGTACCAATACAGGGCTTTAAACAGCTGGAGGATGCGCTCAAAGTGCACGCTAAGAACAATTGCCTCATTTATATGTATTTCTTTGGGGAGAAGGATAGCAAGGGTCGCAGCTGGTGTCCCGACTGTGTGGCGGGTGAGTGCGTTTAAGATCGTGCTAATTGGCCGTATATATATGCACATATATATTCATGTTGATAAGTCTGCGCACAGTTGAGGAGCTTGTCGAAACAGCGCTTCGTGAAAATGCCCATCCCAATTCGCTGATATACACCGTGGACGTGGGCAGTCGCGACGCCTGGAAGGATCGCAGCGATAACAACAAATTCCGTTTGCCGCCCTACTCGCTCAGCGTGATACCCTCGCTGTTGCGCTGGAACAGTGCCGAGCGTTTAGAGGGCGATCAGCTGTTGAAGCCCGCCCTGCTGGAGCTGTTCTTTAATGAGGCCAAGTCGCAGGGCGCCGCCGAGAATACGGTACCATGCAAATAGTCTAATAAGCGCATTTCTGTAATTAACTGCTTGCTAGAGGTGTGCATGCGAGCGTGTGTGCGTGAGTGCATGTGTGTGTGTATGTGCGAGCGTGCGAGAGAGTCTGCATCTGTGTGTGAGAGAGAGAGAGAGCGCGCGCAATAAACACGCTGTTGAGTTTAACTCAACAGCAAAATCAGAAAACTCAACTAAAGTCGAGTCGAACTCAATTGTTTGAGATTGCACTCAATTTCGAGGGGCTCGCTTTATAACAGCAGCAGCTGCGACAGCGCAGCAGCAACAGCAACAGCGACGCCAGCAGCAGCAGCAGCAACACCAGCCAGCGTTAGCAGCCGCAACCTGGCCGCCTCGACGACGTCGGCGTTTTATTAGCACGCACGTCGTCGGGCAGGACGAATCGTATGGCGCGTCGTCAACAGCAGCAGCAGCAGCAGCAGCAGCAGCAGCAGCAGCAGTGGCAGCAGTGGCAGTGGCAACGGTAAAAACTAAAGCGCTTGCTGCCCGTTGCTCGGTTTGGGTTTCGTTAACGGTTTCGGTTCCACTTCCAAATCGTTTCGTTTTGTAAGTGACGCGGCGTTCTGTTTACATGCTTACCGTTATTATCGCAGCATTGTTGCTTGTCAGACCCGCGCACCCTTGTCCGTGCCCGTGCCAATTACTGTGCGTGAGTTCGCGCTCTACAAACAAATAATGTGCATAAAAACAAGCAACAGCCATTAAATATTAGCCAAATCAAATGTAGGTAACAAGGCGCACAAACACACGCACACACACACACACACACACACAGGCAGCGAGTGTGTGTAAAGGCTTGCCGGATGGGCGGGAGTAACTGAAGCTCTTGCGGTTAGTTGCGGCAGATTTGCACGAAAGCAGCTTAAACCCTTTTTAAGAGCCGCCAGCGAACCGCACCCCAGCTGGACTTAGTTGTCTCTATGGGAGGTGGGGGAGGCAGGCGGCAGGTGCACAGGTGCACAGGTGCACAGGTTTTTGGTAGCTTGCCGGCAATAACTGTTGCGCTTTGGCCGACAGCTCAAGCTCCTTGCAGGCACCCTTCGGCCCACAAATCGCGTTCTTTAAAATACTTTTTTTTATTATATTGTTTTTTTTTTGTGTGTGCTTTTTTTTTATCCATGCGCAAATAAATAACACTCGTTCATTTGGCGGCGTGGTGCTAATAAAAGTCTGCGTGTTGTCAGAAAAAAAAAAAAATAATACAAAAAATATTTGAGCAAAGTTGGAAGCACATCAACAATAACAACAACAAAAGTAGCATAAATTAAATTAAATCGACAAATACGCTAACGATCGGATGACTTTCTGGTCGTGCTGTGACAAACTCGAGTTGCCCTTGTATATCATTATGATGTACTGACGGGAACGACTTGTCACGGAAATAATCAAAAACTAGATGAGTTTTTGTCGTTTCGTAGATTCAGTTTTACGCACAACTCAAACTAGTTCACAGCTAAATGTAATTATAAGCAAATTAAATTAAAAAAAAAAGGTAACAAAATTTTAATCCAACATTTTTATTTTATTAAGATGTTAAGTCTTGTGTTTTCCGATCGAGTTATTTGGTTATTGATATTCAGGGATTCTGCTTGTGCCTATGAGTATACGCAATTCGAATGAGTATATTCAATAGAAGCAAATATATTCAATACGAATGAGCATATTCAATTCGCATGAGTACATTCAATACGCATTTGTTTACTCAATGGCAATGAGTATATTCAATGATAAGGAGTATATTCAATACTAATGACTATATTCAAATCGAATGAGTATTCAAACCTAATAAGTATATTCAACACTAATTAGTATATTCATAACGAATGAGTTTATATAATATGAATGAGTGTACTCATTGAAATAAGTACATTCAATACGATTGATTATATTCAATTCCAATGAGTATACTCAATTCTAAAGAATTTTTTAATACAAATGAGTATATTCAATAACAATAAGTATATTCAACACTAACGAGTATATTCCATAGCAATGAGTATATTCAATAGGAATGAGAATATTCAATACAAAAAGAATATACTGAATACTTATGATTACAGTCAATAGCTATGAGTATATTCAATACGAATGAGTATACTCAATTACAAAGAGCATACTCAATATGATTTTTGATCAAATTTTTATATAGATCTTTCAGTTATCGAATCACCTTGATTTTTCTTGGTCAACAATTTGCACCCCTTCCACACACACACACACACGCACACCCAAAAATCTGGTAATAGTTCGACTTGCTGTCAACATAGCTTTCGCATTCCAATTTTTAGCCCCTGACATCTTTTTGGCTCATTTGAAAAATTATAAAATATTGAAAGAAGAAAAAAAAGAATTTTCAAACGAAAACTATTCGCTTGCCATTTCTTGAGTTGTTTGCGTCTTGTTGTTGTTTTTGTTGTTGTTGTTGTTGTTGTAGTTTCTTTCAATTTATTTATTAATTTATTTTTTCGCATTCGTTTGTCAATTAAAAACTAAAAATTCTTAATGAGCCACGTAACAGGCCGGACAGGCAATGGACTTGGGATTGGGTTTAGCTGATGGTGGTCCGTCCGTCCGTCCATCGGGTGCAGGGGCCTGGGTGGCGGGTGTTCCGGGGCAGACGCTGAGGCAGGCCTCTTAATGCGCCAAAAGCAGCGAAATGTCATTAAAGAGCTAATAAAAATTTGAAAAACGAAGAATAAATTAAATTAAAGATTTCAAAAATAGCGCACACTTGTGCTTATAAAGATGGGTTACTTATAAAGCCCAATCCAACCACACACCACCTCACACCCTAAATTCCACACACAAACACACACACACACACACACGACCCCCCCGCCCCCAATAACGGAACCAAATTCGGCAAAATGGATGCATAGATATACATAGATGGGAATGGATATAGATTTAGTCGTGCATGTGCCAGCCTGATATTGGATTTGCGAGATCATTTCAATGCTCGACTTGTTGTTGTTAATGTTGTTATTATTGTTTTTGTTTTTGTTGTTGTTGTTGATGCTTTAAATCGCTCAACGCGCTGTTGATTAGCATCGCGTTTTACACACACGCGCGGGGCCGCAGTGCAGCTGTGTGTGTGTACGTGCGATTTATAGTGTCATCCAAAATCATAATTTATTAATAATTTCTACACACACACACACATACACACACACACACACACATGCAGCAGGTGTGGGTGTGCTCACACACATCTAATGTATCTACATGTGTGCACATTTGTATCTGTATCTACAACGCTGGCCGAGTAGCTGCGAGCATTGTATATTTTTTTTATTTAATTGACGCATTTAGTTCACAACAACAACAACAAAAAGAACAACAACATCAACAGAAGAATATTCAGTGCATATATCAACAATATGTGCCCAGAGTCTACATGTCTCTCTCTCTCTCTCTCTCTCTCTCTCTCTGTGTGTGTGCGTGTGTATCGCACAAAACAACAAATGAGACTGCAAATCAAAAATTCACATCTGATAGATGAACGCTTCCCAAAATTAGCGAGCAGAAGATTATGAATTTGCAGCTGCTGTTCAATTTTTTACGCTTGCCCAACATATCTACGGCTCTTATCTGGGCTGAAGTTGAGAGATCTGCAACATTCAACATGGTGCCCAATCAGAGAGCGTGGGAGACAGAGAGGTAGAAATAGGGAGAAAAGAAGAGAAACAGCGAAAGGGAGAACAGAGAGAGAGAGAGAGAGAGAGAGAGAGAGAGATCGAAAGAGAAAGGGGGAGAGAGAGAGAGAGAGAGAGAGAGAGAGAGAGAGAGAGAGAGAGAAAGCGAGAGAGAGAGAGATCGAGAGAGAGAGAGAGGAAGAGTGATCGAGAGCGAGAGAGAGAGAGATCGAGAGAGAGGGAGAGATCGATAGAGAGAGAGATCGAGAGCGAGAGATATCCAGAGATAGAGAGAGATCGAGAGAGAGATATCCAGAGATAGAGAGATCGAGAGAGAGAGATCGATAGAGAGAGAGATAGAGAGAGAGAGAGAAAGGGAGAGAGAGAGAGAGAAAGCGACAGAGGGATCGAGAGAGAGAGAGAGAGAGAAAGCGACGGAGAGATCGAGAGAGAAAGGGACTGAGAGTAATAGAGAGAGAGAGAGTGAGAGAGAGAGAGAGAGAGAGAGAGAGAGAGAGAGAGAGAGAGAGAGAGAGAGAGAGAGAGAGAGAGAGAGAGAGAAAACGAGAGCGAGCGACTTCAACTTTCTTGAAAATTTCATTACAATCGGAGTAGAGCGAGAATGTGAACATACAATTATATGCACTTAATGATAATGATGATAAAAAACAAATACAGACAGAAAAATGGAGAACTAACTTTCAGTTATAGTTACAGTAGTCACTCGCGAAGAGGAACATATAGAGAGAGAGATTGAAAACTTCAGATGCTAAAAATATATTTTGAAAACTTTTTTTTTATCATTTAGTTTCTTATATATTTAGACATTAAGAGACAGTACGTTCGAAAACTTTTCGAAAATGTTCGAAACTTAAAATTTGGCGTATTAAATATATAAAAAAAAACTTTAATTTCAAATCAAGCCTTGGAAATTTTTTAATAGAGCACATCGATATTTTCTGCTTAAGTTTTTGCCCAGCTAGCTTTATATCAGAATTAAAGAATCCAAATGGGGGGAATAAAACTATGAAGTTCAATCTTAACTAATCTCGTATTTTTTACGATTTTTTTTTTGAACAAAATTTCTCTTAGAAATTTGTATTAAAATAAGCGCGGCAGCTGGTTCGGTTCACGGTTCAAACTAACTCCCTGCCCATAGGTACTTTTCATTGTCTGCCAAACATCATTAGCCAAACGCTTTTAAAGAAACAAATTGGGTTTAATAAGGTTTTATGTTCAGATGTTTTGATTTGACTCAAGTTTCGGTTCATGGAAACAAGTAAATTTAGGTTCCGGCCTGGAACTTGTTCGACAATTGATTGGATTTCCATGTTGGTTCATAGAACGGGTTGAGAACTAGTTGGCAGCCTCCAAATGGATCTATTCAAAAGTGGGCCACTATTAATAGGTTATCAGCTAATATAATCGACAGCCGATAGTCGATAGCCGATAGTCGATAGTCGATAGTCGTGAAACGTTTTTGGTCCCTCGGGCAGTCGGAGGCTCTTATCGCTGCTCTCTAATAACCGGGGGACGGCCATCACGTTATCACAGCCGCAAAACTTTGCGCTGTTGGTGGCTGCTCTCTGATAAGCAGCCCGCCAGACGAACCAAATGCCGACACACAGTCAACAGCAACAAGAACAAGCCAAACAAACAAATGAAGTCGACGTCGACGTCGATGCCGACGGCGAAGTCAACGTCAACGTCGGCGTTGTTGTCGCCAATGACGACACATGCGGCTCGCGTCCATTTCGCCAATTGCTTTGTCTAACGGGGAGGGGGGGAGGGTGGAGGGGGGGGTATCTCGTGGCCGCGATGCGCTATTTGAAAATCGTTAACAACGTCAATGGCAGCAGCAGCAGCAACGGCAGCGGTGGCAGCGACAGCGGCAGAGACAGAGACAACTATGCCGACGTTGTTATCGCAGTTACAGTTCGCAGTTGAGTTGCGACGGCGACGCAGTTGTCTCCACATTGCGATTGGATCGACCACCGGAGCGGTACGGTTCGGTGCGGTGCGGTGCGGTTAGTTAGCTTGTTTGGCTGTCGACGTCAGCGTTGTGGTTGTTGTTGTTGTTGCTGTTGTTGCTGTTGTTACTGTTGTTATTGCTGTGACAACGTCGCAGTCGCAGTCGCTTCACTTTAATTGTAATTATAATAACAAACAACAACAGCAACAATATTGGCAAACATCGATCAATTTCGTTCCAAAAAAAATGTTGATGATCGTTGCGTGCCGCTGTCTAAAAGGCAACAGCAACAACCGCACATACATACATACACACAGACACACAGGCACACACATGCACACATACACACACATGCAGATACTAGACACATACAAATGCACTCAATAGCAGAGCGTGATCAACATCAGCGCAGCAGCAGCAGCAGGCAGATCGACAGCAGTGGGCGCTGGGTGTAGGGGGGGCGGGGGGGTCGGGGCCTGCAGGCAGCAAAGAAGTTGTCTCCCAAAGGGTTGCATGCACTCTACAACTGTTTCAACTGGCGGGCTATTTGGGTTTAGTTATGTCTTTAAATTTACGCCTCTGCGTGAGAAATTGAAATTTATCCAAACTTATTTGCAGTCCACATATTCCACATATTCCATATTCCGAAAAGTGTGAAAAACGTTTACAATGAATTTTCGCATAGATTATTGTGCACGAGTTTAAAGGGCAAACAAATAAGTTGCATGCAAACGTTTTTTCGCAAAAGAAGTTCACACTTTAGGGTGGAATTTTTGCAAATAATATTAATTATAATATGATATGCTAAGCACTTATGCTTAGAACAATATTCTATACTCTCATTGAATATTAAATAATAATCAATTATTGATTCAATTATATTTCAAAATGCTCATCATACAGCTTTAGTTAAATATAGCTTTATTTGGGTTCATGCAACACAAATCAAAAATATTCAACATTGGATTTAGCTTAGTTACGAGGGGGTTAGTATTAGGTTCTTATATTCGGCGTCGAATAACTAAAAATATGCATACGGACTAAACCAATGATTAAATCGAGAAAAATGATTAGTATTTGAGCTGATTTTCGAAATTATAGTAAATCCGAAACGCGTTTTCTTTAATAAAGAATGAACCAATAATCATTTGGGAGGCTGCCTTAAAATTCCAAGTTCCCATTAAGCTGATTTTCATAATTTTGGTTAACTACTTAAAATCATATTTTAAGTTGCTTTTAACAAGTATTCACTCTTTTATTTTTCTATAGTTTCTGTCAATTTGATCATATTTGATTTTCATATTTTTGCATTGCATTGCAGGGCATTCAACTGTCGCGCTAACTGAATCCGAATTTGAATATGAATCGGAATCCGAATTCCGCATCGTAACGGAACCGTTGATCGTTTCATATTGATGCGACGACAACGTCGACGTCGGCCGACGATTTGCTTCTTCGTGTTGTTTCTGCGGTTCGGTTCAGTTCGTTTTGTTTCGGTTCGGTTCTGTTCGGTTCGGTACGGTTCTTTTTCTCATTTCAATTTTCTTAATTTGCGTGTGTGATTAAAAATCGCGTTCGTGTGTGCGGGGCGCATGTTCATACAAAACACACACACACACACACATGCACACACATGCACGTACACAAACACATGCACATGAACATATGCTGCGCCTGCTTCTGCTACTGATTCTGTTGTCTCAATGGGTTTTCTATTTCCAATTCAGTTTCCAACTCGTGCGGGCCGGACCAGACGGGACCACACCAGTGGCTAGTTCAGTCCATTTTGCGGTCGCGTTCTGCTTCAGCGATTCTCGAGCGATCGCTGCTCAATTTTGATTAGTGCACTGCTCCCCACCCCCATAAACCCCCCCAACCCTCCTTCGTTCATAAGATTAGAAGATTTACTCTGCAAGCTGCAAAACTAAATAAATAAAAAAAAAATATAAAAAACGCGCGCGATCGCTGATTGATTTTGATTGTAGGCATATACATACATATGCATGCGTGTGTGTCTTTGTGTGTGTTTGTGTGTGTTTGTGTGGCCCAGTCAGTGGCTGATAAGCGCGCATAATTTCCCCAAGCAAACGCTGATTGAAAATATATAATATTTGTATATTTTTGTTGTCATTTTTTTCATATATTTTTTTTACTGTGTGCTGTGTTAAAAAATAAAATAAAAATAAAAAGAAGAGAAACGTAAAAAAGTTATCACAAATCAATGCGATAAGCGGTTAAAGCGGGCATCGTAGCAGCACCAACAACAACAAAGACAACAACGACAGCAGCAGCAGCAGCAGCAGCAGTTACGGTAGCAGCGCCGCAGCTGATAAACAACGGCCGAGGTGAGTTAAAGCTTTGAGTTGAACTCAACGCTGAGTCGCTGGGTTGAGTTGAGTTTGTTTTGAACTGAGTTGAGTTGCGTTTACTGCGGCGCCTGCGCCAGCTCAACGATGATGACGTCGCCGCCAAGGAAGGCAGCCAAAAGCGCAAAGCGGTCGCTGGGCAATTTACAAGAGAACGAATCGAGCGCAGCAAAAACTACAAATACAATGGCAACAACAGTTACAGCCGCAGCCGCAGCCACAGTTACAGCTACAGTTACAGTTACAGCAGCAGCAGCCAGTAGGCAAAACAAACAACAACAAAACGCCTGACAGCAGCAGCAGCAACAGCAGCAGCAGCAGCAGCAGCGGCAGCAGCAGCGGCGTTAATGTTTCAAAGCATCCGCTCTGAAAATCAGTGCAGGCAACCGCAGCGTCGTCCTAGGCCATGTGCGGCTAACATTGTTTTGTTGCCTTGGCTGCAGAAGAATTTAAAACAAATTCAAATTCAAAAAAAAAGAGAAAGATAAAAGAAAACGAGAAAAGGCAAAGCGAGGAAAGAATACAGGCATTAAATAAATAAATGCTCTTCAACTGACATTTTTCTCTCGGTGTTTGTTTTATTTATTTTATTTTTTTAAATTTTTTTTTATTTTTTTTGTTGTGTGTGCGCGTAAAATATGTGAAAATTGAAAATAAAATAGAATCGTTGCGTTTTAAATTATGACCGGGCCAAATATGAAATGATAATATAAAGAAATAAAGAAATTCGTAAAGCTGCAAATAATCATAATTAACATAAGTATATATAGGCATGCACACATATGCACAGAAATTAAACAAATTATATGTGTATATATTTAAATAAAAAGCGGTGTGCAAAAATTCATATGAAGGCAGCAACAGCAACAACAACAACAACAGCGAACAAAAACAACAGTAATATTTGTTTCTATTGCGGCTGCTGCTAACGATGATGACATTGATAACAATGATGATGTTGTTGCTGATGATGATGAAGCAGTGCAGCAATAGCAAACGCAGCTAAGAACGGTTCTCCATAGCAAAAGGTAAGTGACCTCCTTGTACACCAATACCATTACACCGTTTACCATTACACCATTATGCCGTTACACCATTATGCCGTTACACCATTATGCCGTTACACCAATACACCAATACACCAACAACAACTGGCAGCCAAAAACGAAAGCAATTAACGTTTTCGAGCTGCTTTTGTTGTTGTTGTTTTTTTTTGCCACTAGAGCGGCAACAAAAATTTCATTGCATACGCACAGGGGCCGGCAGCTGCTGTTCGCGGCCAGCTCCTGTCCATTGAGCAACAACCACAACCACAACAACAACAACGGTAAAAAACAATGGTAACAACAACAACTAGAGCAATACGTCTTACAGCAGCAAACAGCAGAAGGCAGAATCAAAAACTGTCGGCAAACATTTTATTGAATTTTATTGTTGTTGCTGCCAGCGCAAGCAATGCGCCTGCGTTGAGCCAAAATGTCTCAAGCTCAGATGTTGCTCAGCTCTGCTTATGTGAAACAGCGCGACAGTGGGGGAGGCGCACACACACACAGAGAGAGAGAGAGAGAGAGAGAGAGAGAGAGAGAGAGAGAGAGAGAGAGAGAGAGTGAGTGAGTGAGTGAGCGCAAGAGAACTTTGAGTCAAGTTGCCTGTGAATTGAACTGACGCTCGCTCTGCTTGGTCACAGCATGCGCTTCCTTCTGTCACTGTTTCAGCAAAATCACGATATTTGCGAAATATTTCGAATATGCAAAATTTTCTAATTTTGAAGGATTGTTTTTTTTTTTTTTTTTTTTTTTTGCATGCAACAAAAGTGAAGGGCTCGTTTTGTAGGATTTTATTTAAATTAAATTTAGTAAATTATTTGTATTAAATTAAATTCTATATTGAAAAGTGTGACAAAATAGAAAAGGTTTTAGGTTTCACCTGTGCTATCTTTTGTAATATCTAATTATTATTATTATTATTTTTTTTAAGCTACAATTTTAAAAATATTGAAAAACCTTAATTTCTTACTAATTTGTTGTTTCTCTTCTCTCTCTCTTTTTTTCAATATTAGTTAAATATCAGTTATTGCGCCCGTGACGTTTACTTTAAAAATGCGCAGTCACCGTTTGTTTTTTTTCTTTCTTTTGCTAACTGTAAAGAAACTTGCGGCAGTTTCTCATTTGGCACGTGCGATTCCGCAGGCACAGTTTCTTGCACTCTCGCCTGCTCTCACTCCCTTACCCCCTCTCAGCTCATGTTGAGTTGAGTGCAAAGTTGAGCTTAAGCTTTCGAATTGAGCGCCTTTTGTGCAGCTACTCAGACGTTAACAGCCTGCTGCTCAAATAACCCAATATAGCTGAGTGCTCTGCTCATCCCGTCACGCACTTTCTTACCCACACACGCACACACACGCACACACACGCACACGTAGCCCGGCATCTTTTTTGTGTGCGTCTCCGTTTCGGTTTTTGTTGTTTTTCTTCTTTTTTTTGCTCACTTTATGACCGCGTTTTACGATGCCTTTGCCAGTCATTGTCGTTTTGCCTTCCACTTTCGTTCTTGTCTTGCCTTTTTATGTCATTCTGCGTCTTTGTTGCCTTCCGCCATACATTTGCTTCGGCTGTTTTGTCTTAAGCAATAACATGCTCCCCTTCCCGTTCTGCCGCCCTTCCCCGCAGATATCGGCCGCCTCACTAATAACAATCGCATATAAAGCGCAGCGGCAGCAACAACAAATTGGCGCCATTAATTGTAATCAACTGAGATACCTGGAAAGCTTAGCTCTGAGCCGAACATGTTTATGCGTGTTTGCCTTTTGTATTTATACGATTTGTTGTGCTCCGAGCTGTTAGTTCGTCAAACGTTTTCGGTGGTTCCGTTTGCTGTTCATGAACTGGAACCTGGTTCGGTGATGAACATTTATTAAATTTAGTTCATTTTGAATTTTTCAGGGAAATTTTGTGTGATTTTCTAAAAGTTTCAATCAAAATGCTTATTTTAGTTGCGTTTTTTTTTTTTTGTGTCAATTTGAGCAATATTTCAGGAAATTTCAGGAATACTCACGAGTATTTTGGTGTACTTTTTTAATGCAGGAAACACCCTAATATTAAATTTAGTTCATTTTGAATCGTTCAAAGATTATTTGTGTGATTTTTTAAAGCTTTTGTTACTGATAATTAATAAATGCATATTTTAGTTACTTTTTTTCTGTCATTGTGAGCAATATTTCAGGACTATTCATAAATAATTTGGAATTACAGGAAACACCTTGATATAAAATGTAGCTCACCTTAAATGTTTCAAAGAAGATTTGTGTTAGTTGCAAAATATGCTGAGAATAACTTATTAATATTTATTATATTTTTAAGTATATATATTATATTTTTGGTATTTTTTTCGATGTCATTAGGAGCAATATTCCAATAATAGGTATTATGCTATATATATTTTTTTTAAATTATAAATTTGTGTGCATCGAAGGCATATTAACTTTTGATCCGTAGCTTCGGTATCTAGAAAAAGTAACTCCAGGAGTGCTTATGACTCTTTGTATTACGTAAAAATCAAAGCGTCATTTATTTAAAAGTACAAAATGTTCTCCCCCTACGAACATTAACTACCCTACTAACAAGTTGTCCTTCAGGCTAGTTAGATTTATGCGACTTTTCACGCCCCACCTTTGTTTCGCTGCGATTTATGAGAGTGTGTACATATATATATATATTTATATATTTCTTCTTCTTCTTCTTTTGTTTCTTTTAAATTCGTAACTGCTTTGTTGGAACATTACTCAGATAGACGCACCCCAGCGAGGTCCTGGCGCACTCATGGGGGAAGGACGCAGAGAAAGATGTTGCCGAAAACTTTTCTTTGTTGTTTTTGTTGCTTTCTTCTCGTGTTTTTTTTTTTCTTTCTTTTTTTGTTTTAACAAAGTTATTATTGCTTTAATTTCGTGAGTCAGTTGAGTTGAATGCGAGGCAAAGTTTGTGTTTGGGGGTCGTCCTGATTTGTCGCCTCTTGGTTCTTGCTCCCTTTTTATACCCTTGCAGCGGGTATTATGATTTTGTCGCTAAGTGTGCAACGCATAGAAGGAGACATACCCAATCCCACAAGTTATACATGTATATATTCTGGATCCGTATCAGTAGCTATCCGTCTGTCTGTTTCCATGCGAAGTAGTTCCTCAGCCATAGGAACGATCGGTCAAGTATTAGGTTCTCTTTGTTTACCAAAATATACTTTATGAAAAGGGTCGGTCTGCAAGGGTATTGAATCTTCGGCGTGCCGAAGTAAGCTCTTCTTTCTGGTTGTATTTGTTGTTGTTGGCTTAAATTAAAAAGTTGTTGCGTTCTTTGGCAGCAAGAAAGTTGCCGTTTTGCATTAGAAGCAGGCGGGCGACAACAACGGTGACAGGAACAACAACAACGGCAACAACAACAACAACAACAATAACAACAACAATAACAACAACGGCAACAACAACAGCAACAACATATGTATGTGTCTTGGAAAATCCGTGCAGTACTCGATACTTGTTCGTCCGTCCAAGCTGCCCCGCCTCGCTGTCCGCTGTTTGTTGTTGTTGTTGATGTTGTTGCTGTTGTTGCCTGCTCAAGTTTAATATGTTCCCCAAGGGCCTCATTAGTGCCCCCCCCCCCAAAAAAGTTGTACGAATTGAGATTAAGGCTTTACTAACTCTAAGAAGAGGGTCTAATGAGCCTATTATTATTATTATTATTATTATTACTCTGGGTCTTATTCAGATAGAGCGTGGCCGAGATGTTGCTTTCCCTTGGCTAATAGATTATGTGAAAATTGTGTGAAAATTAAAAGCCATACATTTTATTTGATGGCAAATTATTTGGCATGCGAATATATTGAAAGCAGTCTTAAATTAATTAGGTTTTTTGATAGAGAAATGCATGGCAATTCTTGGCTAATAAATAAAACGAATTTATTGTTTAACAATTAAAATACACAACAAATCAGCAGCTTTCAGCTGTATTCTCGTGCTGGCCATGCTAGAAATAAATCGAAATTGTGTTAAGGTATTCAGAATCACAGCTTTCACGCGTATTTTTCACGCTGCGACGTCCTCTACAAAGTTGCGCACGTCTCGTGCTGGGACTAAAACAAACAACAACAACGACAACAACAACAACAACAACAACAACGACAACAACGACAACAGCTACGTAAAGTCAAAGTTTGCGAGTGGCCTAAAGTAATATTAATGTGCATGGCAGTTCATTGTTTAAATTACCGCCCCTTTATACCCTCGCTGCCACCTTGTCATACGCAACCGCACATACTACTCTATTGCCCCTGCCACGCCCCAGAGTGCCTGCCTGCCCGCCTGCCTGCCCTGCCCTAGCTTATTAGAAGAGAATGCCGGGCAGCCTATACAAACATCAACAGCCAGCAGGCAACAACAACAACAACAATTATAAGCTGACTGAATGGAGCAGCACTCAGCAATTATTTGCATACAACCGAGCGAGACAGAGACAGCGCCGTGTATGCCTCTGCGTATGTGTGTGTGTGTAAAAAACGCGTGAAAATTTTGAAAATGCGCGCTCCTTCCCCTAAAGACAAAAACAACTTAAAGCGCTTAAGTCAAGATTGTCGTAGCTTGCAATACCCTGTAAAAAGTCTGCTAAGAATATGCTTAAATATGCAACTAGCTGCTAGATCTTAAATGCGTGCATGTTCTTTAATCGTATATTTAACTGTTTACCAAATTTAATAGATCTATGAACTGAGTATCCAGTTTTCGAGCAGTTCATTTGGATAGACGCGAGAATTTGAGCAAAAGACTTCGAACTCTTTTGAACAAGTTTTTAACCCGTTTTGAGAATCATATTGAAAGCTAGGCTGCAAACGGGTTTTAATGTGAACCGGGTTTGATGTGAACCGATTTTGATGCGAACCGGTTTTGATGTGAACCGGTTTCAATGTGAACCGGTTTTGATGTGAACCGCTTTGTTCCTGAAATTTCAATATTTTTGTCCTTCATGAGCCAAAGCTTTAACCGGTTTAGTTAGATTAACAACAGCCAAACCTAATTCTGAACCGCAAAGTATAAAAAAAAAGTGGGCTCAATCAAAATGAGAATCTTTGAATAATTTGTACTGTACTGATAGTAAAAATCGAACGAACCATTGTTGGGTTCAGGACTCTAAGACATGGTTCCTGAACCATCTTCAAGCGAGTCACTAGTTCCTAACCTGAACAGATCCAGATAGCATCCGCTATGTTTCTGTGGCTTTCAGTTTTAATAGCATGCTAAATTAAATTGATATCGATTTATATATATTGATATATTTAATCAAAATTTGGAAAATTATATATAGCTGAAGATGCATAGCTCTTACCATTTCTTGCCATATCTTTCTTTACCTACGACTTTGTTTTTTGCGTACAGGGTATTAAAATCGAGCAAAGAAAACAGAACAAACTGCTTGTTGTTATTATGAAAACGTCGTGGCAGTGTCAAAATGCCAGCTGTAGCGCATAAGGGGACCAAACCACTAGAAGGACACACGCAGGCGAGGGGCATGGGGCACGGGGCACGGGGCGGCAAGTATGCGCTGCTGCGGCATGCTACATGGGCTGGGGAGTGGGCCGCTGTGAGGTTTTTGGTCCTTGTTTTTGCTGCGCACATTTCTGAAGTTCTCAGCGCCACGGAAACCGCAGCAGCCGAAGCAGCAGCAGCAGGCCAGAAGGCATTTGGCGCTATTTGTCCAGGCTTGGACTGGCATTTTAAGTGATTTAATGTTTGGCTTTTGCTTGCCGAATTGCCGACGATGGGCGCAATGGATGCTGGGGCATGGTCTTGTTGGGTGGATGAACTGGCGAAGTGGGTGGTGGGTGATGAGGATGGTCAAAATTACTGGTGAATGCTGCGCAAATTCAGCATAAATCTATTCACAAACAAACTTGCATAAGCTGGACAGCGGGATAGAGAGAGAGAGAGAGGGTGGGACTCAGCGGAACAGAAAGGGACGAGCGGCGGCGTAATTCCTGCGAAATTTATGCTACAGGTGTTGCCACGCATCTGTTGCCCCTCCCCTGCCATACTGGACGTGGTCGCCAACGCCTCTCCTGTTACCCACAATTTAATGCGCTTCCGTCCACATACAGCTTAATTCCAGCGGGGCTTGGTATACCCAACTCCAGCATCAATTAGCAGCAGCCAGCGACAATGTGTCTGATCATTTGATACCGCCAATCCACGCATCACAATCGTGGTTATGGCCAACATGTATGTGGTTGACTAAGACAACTTAAACCTCAAGTTATGCAAGCTTCCGCACGGTTTGGCCAATTGAGCAACTGAGCAAGACTTTCGCCCTAATTGCTAGACGCAACTGTTCTATTGGGGGAACTTTAATTGATTACCTGCATACAGATATAAATACCTGTATTTATTCACATGCTAATCGTACTTATCGGCTTATAGCATTATAATGGCTTGACTAATAGCCCAGCTATCTTTTAATTTATGATGCTCTGTTAAACTGTTATAATGCTCTTTTAAACTGTTAAACTGTTAACAGAGCATCATTACATAAATACATATTGCATGCATAAAGGTGAATGTCGTTTTTAACAGCTGTTAAGAAATGAACAGAATATAAAGACATGTCTATATGGGAAATATAATTTTATATCGATGCCGGTGGAGATTTTTCAAATTACAGAGAATGACAAAGATTCGAAGAAGTTGTCAAAGAAGATATCGAAGAAGATATCGAAATCGAAGAAGAGGATCGGATCTGTTTTCTTTGTCCTGTTATACATATCATCTTACTTACCACTCTGTGTACCATGTACAGGGTAATAGTTATTGTTAAATATTACCCCAGTAATATTTGCTGGAAAGTGTAATTATTGATTTCTATTTACAAATTGTTAACCTGACAGATTAAACGCACAGGTGCTTAAAAGTAGTCTGCACTTCATACATCTATTTACTATTTGTAGTTAGGTTGTACAAATGAATTTATGTGCATGGAATATCTGGTTGTTCGCATTTCCCTTAATTGATTTATCAAAGTTTGCACCTTCAATATGCTCAGCTATAAGCGTTTGTGTACACACATAGGTTTTGGCCATTCGTAATCGAATGCGTTCGAATTACATTCGGTTTATTGACAGTTGCAGTTTCTATTTGCGCATGCAAGTGTTGCAATTCGAAGTGTTATACAACACTGGCCATGTATTTTGCAAGCCGAAGGCCCTTTACTCACTGTCCGGTGTGCAATTAATGTTGGGCATCCATTTTCAGTGTGGGCGTGGCAGCTACATGCGACAAATTGCGCAGACAGGCGAACGCAACAGGAGCTGCAACCAATTTCGTAGCGTGTGTCTCCCCCACAGACACACTTGAAATGTGAAATGTGAGCACTTGGAATGCCGTTGGCCAGTTTCGATAACAAAGTTATTGGACCAACTAGTCAACAGGCCAACTTGCCCCAGCGGCATGGGAACAGGTTGAGCGAAAGCAACAGAAAAAACAACAATACGAATGACAACTACGACTGCCTCGACTTTCCTCGTCCTCGTGCCTCCATGGTAGATAGCCTGTCGTATTGAACATTCGAAGGTCCTTCTAGACATACATTCACAAAGAAAAAAAAGAAGCATGTACACATTCCGATAGCTGCGCACTTTACACAGCGGCTGTGCTCTTTCTACGCTCAGCAGCACACTGTTAAGCATTCCTGGGTAACTTGGCAGTTTACTGTTCGATCTTTATGAATGTTTCAGAGCTTAAAAATGGCATACAAAAGTGTGTTTATATCAAAGCCCAAGACTTGGTCTACAAATATAAGCAACTTTTTCACTTGGCCTGTGGGGGAAGAGGACAGTTATCGAAAAATTGAAATATTGAATATTACGACGAGGGTCTCCTTGTCAAATTTGGTGGCTCTAGCTCTTTTTAGTGAAATACGCTCAAAAATAGGTTTTTGATATCGATGTTTTTTCTTTTTTTTTTTTGTTTTTTTTCTTACTTATTGATTCGGTGGATATCTATCGTAAATTATCGATGATTTGAAATAGCCTAGATTATTTAACCGGGAATATAAGGAGTTTTGTTAAAAACCAAGACTCTAAATCGATACTTATCGTTAGCTATTGATGATTTAAAATAGCTTAGATAATTTGAAAATCGATCATTATCGATGTTGTGGAAACTTATCGTAAGTTATCGATAATTTGAAAGAGTCAAGATGATCTGCGCGGCCAATGGGCTGTGTTTTGTTCTTTTAGACTCTAAAGACGAAATCTGAAAATCTATACTTATCGATTTAGTGGATACTAATCGTAGGTTATCGATCATTTGAAATAGCTACGATTCAGGCGGGCGAGGGGATCTCTGAGTACGCGCAGACCAAAACGAAATATACTTTACGGAGTATTTGTGCCTGTTACATAAATGAGCGCAAAGCCGTTATGCCCTCACATTTGCCCATTTTCAATTGGTACAGGGTATAACTATTGTCATATCGTACGCACAGGCCACACCCACTTCAGACCCAGCCCCGGCAATGTGGTGAGCCGTCCTCTTGCAATCGCCGTTGTCCTGCCCCCATCCCATGCCAGCTACCGAGGCCATGCCCATTGCTTAGGTGGCACTCGCCACTTTTGGCTTTTGTGCTGACAACGTCTAATTTCAATTTATTTAGCTTTCAATGACAACGCACAAAACGCTGAGTGCATTTGCTATGGATAGTATGGGGATGGGCGAGTCAGCGGGATCGTCGAGCGGGGGGGCAAGGGGCAGGTGGCAGGGCGAGTTCTAAGGCTAATTTCGAAGTTGATGCCGATGTCTGCCGCCAGCCTCTGCTGAGCGCGCACTTTTCAAGGATTCTTCTTCAGGGTTGTGCTTTGTATGTGGTTGTGTGCGTGTGTGTGAGTGTGTGCGTGTGGGCTTCAAGTCAGCAGAAAAGCTGGCAAGTCAGTAAGCCAACAAAAAACTTCCCAGCGCCACTTTGGCCCTGGTCCTGGCCAAAATCAACAAGTGAAAATGCAAATGTGATTATTTATTAAGCGCTTTAAATAATTCTGCTTCGCCTGGCTTTCCTTTGAGTTTCTCTTGCTTTCTGCAACTGTCTCCGTCTCCGTATCGTCTTCGATTCTGTCTCTGTCTTTGCTTTGATTTACATTTGGCTGGCTGCGGGTTGGGCTCCTATTGTAGAGGGCAACAGGTTACAGGTGAACAACGGGCGACAAAATGGAAATTCATAGCAGGGCCAATTGAAAATTCAACAGCAAAATGCAAAATGTTTTGTAATTGCCGACGCGCGGCTTTTGTCTGCGCCCCCTCCCCTCCGGGGTGTTTTTTTTGTTGGTTTCCGCTTTTCCGTCAGCCCCCGCGTGTCCCGCCTGGCGTAGCTTGATTAAACGTCAATAGGATTAAAGCATTTCTGGCATTGTTCGTTTTAGTTGCCGCGCATAATTTGGCCTCCAAGGAAGCTCCAAAAAATATAAATTAAAATAAGAAATTGGAAAAAACACACGACAACTTGTTGTGAGCGGAATTTTCAATGCTCTTTGCGAATATAAATATATTGAAATTTTGTATTTTGGCCTAACAAAAATTTCCACTTGCCAAGTTACCAAAAGTCTTTCAACTTTCATAACTTTGTTAGAACTTTGCCGGTTGGCATGCGAAATTCCATGGCTTGATGCTCTGGCCAAATGCTGCTTCATTAAGGTAGCTGCTAGCTTAACTGCATATAAATTTATCCGCGCGGTAAAGTGACGGCTAAAAATATTAGGGCTTAACAAACTGTCAGTTAGATATTGATTAGCCTGCCTGCAGATGTTTCAATTTAATTTGATGTCTGTGTAGGAATCTTTTCTAGTGTCGTAAGATAGTTATTTGGTTGTGGAGGCGTGAATGGGATCGAACCAGCTTGCTGCCTAAAGTTTGGCTTATGTTTCAAGCCTTGGCTTAACTCGAGGCCTGTTTGCCTACGCACACTGCCATGAATATAATATGAAATGCAAGTACTTACAAAACTAAATCAAAATCAATCAATCAACTTTAAGCCAAAGCGCCAATTCCATCAGATAGTTGATGTGCCCCTTTTGTATGGTGTATTTTAATGAGGGCTTTTTTATGTTGGCGCCTGTGCTTCGGCATGCAAATTAATTTTAAACAATTTCTTTTGCTGGTTACTGGCAAACTAATACCCAAAGTGGATGCCGCTGATGGAATGCCACGCCCCGCCATCAACCGCTACGCCCCTGTATATATTTTAATATTTTCGTGGGCCGCAAGGCAGGTGAGCCGCGCTCTGTAGCTGTGGCCAAATAAGCATCATTAAGCGCTTAGCAGGCGCCTCAAGTGGTATAAAAAGTATGCCGGCATCTTGACTGTCTGTCCGTCATCCTTTTCTGGCAGCTGAATGGCCCATCTCAAGGGCTGTGTGCGAAAAATGATTTTTCAAAATCTCAATGTTGTCATTGTACCGAAAATGGGCGACAGCTGCAGCCGCCGGGCGATTTCATTTAGACGCCATCTCAACTTACCAAAGCTGCTCTTAGAGCTGCCTCGCACAGGTAAACGTAGACGTGGGCGTTAACATGGACGTGAACGTGGACTGAGTGAGAAAATGGAGAAAGTGCCGGGATACGTTTACAGAAAAGCAAAAACGTGTCGAGGCACAAAATTTGGCAAGGTGTTTGTAACGCAAATGAAGCAGAAAGCAAGGTGTGAATGATAAATGCCTAAGAAAGAACTGCTCACATGCACAGTATATACACACGCACACGCACACACACTCACCCATACTCAAAGTGCCACATCGACAGCCCGTAACCGTTGCCCATAATGAGCGATAATAAAGATGGATCGGATATCGGGCCAAAAGGTTCTGGTTCTCATGGAGTCCACGAACCTACAAAGTCTCCACGGCGACTGCAATTGAATGTAGCCCACACAAGTGCTCAAGCAATAGACTTTAAAACCCACAAGTGTTTGCGTACAAGTCAAGAGATGCGAATGCAATCCTTGATTGCGCTCTCAGCAACATTCCAAGAGGATAGGGTATGGCAGCAAAGAGAGTATAACAAGAGAGTATAACAAGTTGTGTGTCTATGCAGAACATCTAGAGCCTTGGGCGAGACTGAGCGTAGATAGAGACTTAAATTGTTTTGACAACTTACAGTTTTAAAGTGCACTTGAATAAAAATGTGTATGATTTGATATTTGGGTCGGATATCTAGTTGCCAAAGGCGTTTTCAACCGAGCTGATGCAAGCCCAAAAACCAAATTATATTCAACCCTGTACCGAATCTTTAACCAAAATAACAGCTGAAACGTTATCCGAACCAGACAAGATTTTCTTCGTAAACTAAATCTTTTTAAAATAAGAAACGTTTAAGGCAAGCCTTAGGGTGCTGGTTCATAAAATTGATAAAAATAGGCAACAGATAAGAGATTTCTCAAATCGTAAACTAAACCAAATTCTATTATTACTATTATTTTTTGGTTTTTTCATATGCAACTAATGAAAGCTTTTTCTATATATTCAGTAATTTAGTTGAAGTCTTAATATCCATGTTAGTAAAGAGGAGGCTTCATATAAGCACATTTAAATCATGTCGATAGCATATGCAAATGCAGTCAGTTAAAGCACCTGCACGTTTCAATTGAAATCGCAAAAACAGGTGAAAATGTGAGCATGATGATTATTCATAGTACATACTTTGTGTTCACTTGAAATTTGTGATCAGCATTTGTTGATGCACATGTCTGTAGCTGCAGGCTCTTGTTAGCTTATTTGTACACATCTGCATCCAATTAGTTGCTATGGTCATGTGTTAAATAAATTGGCATTAGTTTAATTGCCAATAAGCTTGTGGCGATGGACAGAAACGGAGGCCAACACGTTGACGCCGGACACAACGAACGATACACTCGTGTTATGGCTTATAAATTTCCAAATGAAATTACAGCAATTGAATTAACCAATTACATTGATGAGTTCTGACATTGGCTAACCCCAAGGGTGAGCGAAGGGGGGTGGGGTGGTGGTGTTGGTTGTAGCAATCCCCAAAAACTGTGGATGGGTTTCATGCAGGTTGCCTTGTTGTAAATTTTAGATGTAGGTGCTCCTAGCTCCCGCGCAGATCGTTTGTTTCCGATAATCGATAACTTACTCCGCTTTCAAGCAATCGATAAAAATCTATATCGATATCCTGTTTTTTGGACAATTTTGGTAAATAATAAGAGCTAGAGTCACCAAACTTGACATATAGCTTCTAATATAGAATAAATATATTCATTTGATGTTGGAAGAAGAGGGTTCAGGGTATCCCCTAGTCGGGAGCTCCCGACTAGAACCTCTTACTTGTTTTTTTTTCTATATTCAAAAAAGTCGATCTTTGCGGCCTGAAACAATAAAGTAATGAAATATGAAGAATATAAAATGCTTGCCATTTATTTGAATACGCGTTATGTCTTTAGAGGCGACACTGAAAAAAATTGGGTGATAAATGCGAGTTATTTTCAAAATAAGCTTGAGCGGGAACACGTGTTGCAGTCTTGCTTTTAATCGAATGAATATGCAATTGATAAAGCTATTAATAAATTTGCATTCAAGTTTAAATCAATTTGATATATAGACAATATTTGTCGCAGTGTTTGTGCGTGTGTGAGTATGCTTGTTCTATGTGCCTGCTTTGTGCCCTCGGCTTTATAAATGTTGCGCATTTTGCTTGCTCTCCATATAGTTTCGGAATACACGCGTAAGTGTATGCATGAATGAATGAATGAATATGAGTGCAGGGGACGAGCTCGGAGTACCCATTGTCCCCGCTGGCGCGATAAAGCCAGCCCCGTCTAGCTGTCAATCTGGCTCAGTTTGTGCTAACATGACGGAAGGCGTCCCTAAGCCTCGCATTGCCATGGCAATTTATGCCGCAACAGTTGGATAAATTACGCAAGGACCTGACCTCACGTTAAGCTCCACCCCAGGCAATACCAATATCTAGCCGCATTTCCATTTCCATTCCCGTCCTTCACCTACCCATCTTGTTTTCTATTTGGGTATATTGAATCTGTCTTCTATTTTGTTGTGGTGTGTACACAAAGCGACCCGCAGGCGGTTCGTTAAGCTTTTTCTGATTCAAATGTTGGGCATACACACGACATATTTATATAGATCTATTTAGATGTGTGTGTGTGTGTGTGTGTGCATATATTAACAGCCTTATATGTATTGCCAGTTATGAAAGTGAGTTTGTCCTTGCTCTTTATGCGCAGCACTTCCTGCTCGCTGTCTGCTGCTCTTGGTCTGCAATTTATGACAATTTCATTTACACACAACTTGAACTAAGCCGCATTTTGCTGCAACACCTTTTTCCTGATCCCCCCTCTGGCACCCCTTTGTCGGCACTGCAGCTGCAGCAATTAGCAATTCAATGTACCAGAAAAGGTGTCAACAGCAACCAGCTGCCAGAGGATGTCCGAAGTGGAGCATAAATGTTGAGCCCATAAAATGTTGTGCATTTTATTTATTTAATTTTTCCTTTTTCCCAAGCTGTGCACAAACGTAAATTGAAATGCGGCGCAAATGGTTTTAATTGCATTTCAGTTGCACAAATAAATGAATACTTTTATGGACTGTTAAGCCCAATGCGAACTTTATGTTCTAATCACAGCGATTAAAGTTAATAAACGAATTGAGTTCGCACTTGTGCACAGGAAATAAAAAGCCGCTTAAATCTTTACAAGGTATGCCCATTGTACCCATTGAATATGGGTAAAAGGGGGCATATTGACTTTGTGGAAATGTGTGTATTAGGAATTCCTTTCAGATTAAAGGAAAAAATATAATGCAGATTATATAAAAACTTTACAGAAATGAGCTCAATTTGATTTTTCGAACATGACTCGAGATTTTATGGAAATTTAGCTATTAAAAATACCCTTCAGTTTATGAGATAATATGGTGAAAATTATATAAAAAAATAATTTATAAAAAGGCAAATTAGCACAGTTCAATTTTTGACAGTTTGCAGCCTAGCTAAAGTGGCTGCAAGCATGTACAGGGTATCAGCAGAACGGGTAAAATTGAGCAGCGCTTTTGTGGAAATGCATCTATTAAGCATTCCTCTCAGATTATAAGATAGTCGGATAAACTTGTATGTTTATACTCATAAAAACAGATTTAAACACAATTAAATTTTTCATAATTTGTAGCCTAGTTAAAGTAGCTGCAACCAGGAACAGGGTATCCCCAGCTACCCCGCATTGTATTCGACTAAAGCAAGCTTGCATTTGGACTTGCGGCAAATACAGTTCCTGTCAAATACAGTCCCTGTCAAAGACAGCTTCTTCATACTTTATGCATGATGTGATACATATTTCTAGCATAACCGATATAAATACCTGAATAAATCCGAATTTCATGTGTTTCTAATGGATCTGCCTAAGGTAGTCTTCATTTAATTGACAAGCACTGGCGCAGAGAAGGGTTCGAGTGTGGAGAGTGCCGAATGATATACAAATAGATCGTAAATCTATCAACGGCCGCGTTTTGGGCAGTTTACTATGTTATATATGGGCTGGAGGAGGGCGTGTGGCTGTGGCGGAGCGTTTGCTTGTCAATTGGTTTGGTCACGCCCACAACAAATTTTCAGCACCATAAACTTCAATACAAACACAAGCACACATATACACAGCCATATGTGAGTATTTCAACAATTTAGCAAGCTGTACAAAAATTAGCGGCCTCAAGTTAATTAAAAAATTCTCGGGACATGCAACAAGTTGACGGCTAGCCATGACGCACGAGAATCGCGGCGGTCGGCTCTATTGATAGAATTTATGATTGCCATTGAAAATGTTGAAATTATGAAAGCACAAGTGAGTGTGTGTGTCTATGCCCGTGTGTGTGTGTGTGTATCTGTGTGAATATGAAAAGTATTCACGGCGACGACCTTTCTTTGTCATGCAACGTAAATTTATTGAAAACACGTTGCCAGACGCCAATAAATGAAGCATAAATTCAAAATACGACAATACGACAACAGATTTATAATAGAATATATATTATATATAAACATTATATATACAAGATGAAATTGCCCGGCGCTGCACGGAAGCAACGAATACATAAAAAGAATACAGTGTTGTACTTGACAACACATAAGAAACATTTTAATTCTTATTAAAGCTCGCTCATTTTGCATATATTTGCACATAGAACTCGGAACTGCTGTTGGATTTGAACCGGCAACTTCGCGCTTGTTAGTCCGACGTGACGTTGGCAAAGCACATAACATAGCACTCGTTCGCCCATCTTAGGGATAACGTTTTCCAAAATCCCATCTAAGTGCTCACTTGCGAGTTGAAATTTCAGTTGCCTAGTCGTTTCCATTTAGGCTGTGCATTTTCATCCCAATCAGTCAGCCAGTCTTTTATATAAACTATATAGATATATGTATGCTGAGCTAAACATTAGCATGTATCTTATAGTTGCTCAAATGCTTTGCTCTGCCCACCCTAAAGCATTTTCTCGATTGCATCGTTAAGGCGTTCCCATGTGTAACGTTTTCTTTATATTTTTTTTTTATTTTTGAGGTCATGTGCCGTCAAGTTCCATAAATGTTGCCGTAATCGTACGCAAACCTAAATGCCAGATAGTTTTTTGCGGCTCCTTAAAGTTGCCACTGGCAACTGAAGGCAAATGAAATTGAAAAGCCATTTAAGACCGCTTCAATGGAGCCCGAGATGGCGCACGGTTCGTGGGTGACGGGAAGTGACCCTCTAGCTAAGCGGTCTGCGGCTGATATAATATAAATAATATATAGTATATAGTATATATATTTTTGTGCTTTGTAACTGCATTGAATGGGATGCTTAAGAGCGAGTCCATTGTCAAGCAGTATTGCAGGCCACATGTTTCCTTTGCAGTGAGCACAAATAGCGCTGGCCGATTAAAGTCAAGAGTTTAACGCAACAAAAGTGAACAACGCTGGCAGAATATCTTTTGTCGTGCTGCGATTTTGCCAGATTGTAAGCCATTATTAACATGCACTTGATATTGAAAGCAAGTATTTCGCTTTCAATTGATACACAGTTTTTATATAATATATATACATGTTTATAGTTTTAATAGGAAATTTAGTAAGCCGCAAGCTTTGGTTATTAAGGCAACTTAATCAAGCTTTCACAATTTTCCTATTTCGAGAATTACATTGAAAATTGACAGATTTATTTCAATAAGTTCTAAGAAAACTGCAGACCAATTGAGGTAATGGAATAAGACTTATTCTGACGATAAATTTATTACAATGAGGTTGAGTTGAGGCAATGGAAGGACCGTAAATTTCACGAAACATATTAACTGTCTTCATACCTTTAGTTTTGAATTGAAAAATATATCTTTATCTTTATCTTACATAAGTCAAGCTCCCATATCTTTAAATAAGTCAAGCTATTTCTAGGCACCATAAGTGTCGCTCTGCTTACTTCCCTATTGAGTTAAGGTAGTGGATCAATATTTATCTTTAGGACGAATTTATTACAATGATATCTGTTTCCTGGCTATCGTTTTGAATCTGAAAAGAATTCAAGCAGCTATTTCTACACGACTTCAGTGTTGTTCTGTTCATTTCGAAATGAAGCTAACTTAAAATATTTGATACCCACGTTAAATTTATTACCATGATATCTGTCCTCGTGCCTTTCGTTTTCAATTGGAAAAGCGTATCAAATTTCGTGTTAAAATAGCTCAAGTTCTTTCTACATGACGTTTGCTTGGAAATATATTTCAATGGCCCTACAAATGAAAGCATTTAAACCCCTTGAGATTAGATCAAGCACTTAAGTTAAGCAAATTTGCTTATTTCACATTTGCCTCAAGTTGCAGTCGGTCATTATTTCAATTTGCAATTGAGCCAAATGACAAACGCCGTCTATAAAGTTCTCCACTCTATCATGGGGTCTCTTGAGGTTCACATCACGACACGCAATGTGACAGCATGGCAATGTGGGCCAACTGGACGGAACGTTTCGCTGGGTGGAGCGGGGTGTGGCAATTGCATTTAATTGCGAGCCCCAATGCAATTAGTCAAAAGCCATGCGGCAACAGCAACAACCAGTTAACGGAATGCAACATGCGAGCACTTGAAATGTTCTCATAAGCAGCCATGTAATGTGACATCATGTATCCCTTCAAGCGTGTTTTGCTCCGCTAAATTGGCTTGGTCAGCAAAAGTTGATGAGGGAGCGAGCCATCCAACCATCCAACTATTTGACCAGCAACTGCGCACCACTTATCCCATGCGCTGGACGACGCATATTCAATAATAATCCCTCCTCTGGTATTAGCTACAAATGGGATTTGCTTCTCACTCCGGCACTCGGGTTTTGCAGTCTAACGCTTCGCTGTCTCGCTCGCTCAAGTTTCCTCTTCTTTTCTTTTTTTTTGCGTATACAAACGCTTAATATCGGAGCCAAAGCCACGCAATATTTTTTCATATGAATACGAAAGCAGCAAACACTACAGCACAGTGAATACTCGCTAAAAGAAAATGCTAGCAAAACAAAATTGTTTTAAAATTATTTTATGTTCAAACGGCAATTCTTGAATTGAAAGTTAATTGCCGCTAGTTACATATTCATGCTCAAACTTTGCTTGTGCGAAATAAATTGAAAATCAAAAAATCAAATTTCTTACAGGGATAACGTATAAATTCCATAGAATACGATTTTAATCGGAATGTTTGCTGTGCGATTTATTATAAGCTCCGCTCTCAAGTGTCCACTTCATGCGATTAAAGTCAATTTCAAGTGGCTGCATTTAACGGCTTGGAGCACTTAAGCAGTGAGCACTGTAAAAGCTATCAGCTCAAGCGTTCAATTTGTTTTGGCCTTAAACGCGGCGAATGCGAAGTTTTTCAATGTCGGCGACGGCTTCTTCTTGTTTGAGTTGCGAAAAAATGTAACATTGAAACCACAAAAATGAGTTTATACGCGACACACGACATTCGACTCGACACGCACACACACACACACACACACACACACATACACACACACATACACACACACTCGCTAGCACACACAGACACGTGTGTGTGTGTGATCCTGCTCCTCCAGCAGCTGCTTAGTTAACTGTGCAAATATTGGGCACGGCCAGGACCGTAGCTAAAAGTAAACAAGATTTTACCAATCCCTGCTGATGCGCTGACGACTACCCACGGGCTACAAAAAACCCACGCACACTCACACACATGTGTGTATGTCTCCTCTATGTGTGTTTGTTCAGAATGTGTGGACTTGGAATTGGTTAAACGAACAGGTTATGGGGCATAAATATTTTTAAAACTCTTTGAAAATACATTTACTTTACAATATTTTAGTCTATGCGTCAAAGATATTGATTGAAGTTAGAAAGAACTTTAAGCTGGTTTGGTTTAAGCTTTGACTTGTGCCAAAATCTAATTATAAATAACCGCTACGCTAAAATAGATCGGATTATATATGCTATATATGCCATCTATGCTACATATATGCTATATTGTTATTAATGTTATATACTGTGCTATATATCTATAAGCGCGATCTACATAAAAGCCCTTCAGGAGTTAATATTAATGAAAATTTAAAATACAATTTGATGGATTTTATAAAATTTAAAACGCTTGAATTAACTTAGAAGAACCAAAGTAGAAAATGTGGTGTGCACACATTCTCTGAGATGGAATTTATAAGAAATAAGAGTTGAAGTTAATTTCCTGAGTCTGAGTGTAATTGGGAGTACAAACTTCTAAAACCAATCCGATTCCCTTTATTTAAAACGAAAAACATGTTTTTACATGCAACTCCTTCTGTGTTTTGTCCTTCTGAAAGGATTTTTCTAGACAAGACAAGAATATATTTGGAATATCAACCCTTTTATAAGTATTATCTCTTAACATTAGCTAGATGCTCTTAATTAAGGTACTTGTGTTTTAAGAACTTCTCTGATTTCGCACCTCTTGTTTTACCCAATGAGTACCCAGCATAATGGTAGCTTCTTCTGTTCTGAATTAAATTTGAATTTTCGCAAATGTAGGCCACATCTCATAGACGCTCGAGTAGTGGTAGCTGTGGCTCAAGGGTTCGGTGGTTAGAATTTGTTATTGGGCTGAAAATCCAGTTTAGCATTTGTTATTACAAAAGTCAGAACATGCTGTTCTGACAGCTGCAGCCGCAACGTGCCACAGCATATAAAAATAGTGCAGCGCGATGCGCATAAAGTGTGTGGGGCTGGCGTGTGGGCGTGGAAAACACAATTTTGCTATTAGAGGAAAGGATTTGATTGCAATTAGAAAATGCACTTTGTGCACGCCGTAAGCCACGACAAGGAAAGCACCGCCGCGGAGGTGGGTGTGTCTGTATGTTGGAGGGGGGGCAAGGAGAAAGGACATTGTCGTCCAAGTTCAAGACAAGGGCACGCGCATCGCAGCTGTCCACTTTGGCTTGGTTTAATGAATTAGATTAGCGCGCAAATTAACCAATTAAATATGCACCAACATTATCAGCTGCATAATTCAATGTAATTTATGCGCATTAAGGCGACGCTATCGCAGCACACAATCACAATCACAATCGCACGCGCGATGCCGATTGCAATTCCGATTGCACAAAATGGCCGCCAACGTCGCCATTTTTATTTCTCTGTTGTGTTGTGCTCTATACTATATTTTGTTTGTTTGCTTTGCTTTGCTTGTTGTGCCAACTGTCAAGTGCACAAATGCGCGAATGTAAACACAAGTTTTTGTGCATACTATGTTTTGTTGATGTTGTGTGTGTGTGTGTGTGCGTGTGTGTGTGCGTGTGTGTGCGTGTCTAAAGAATTTCTGCACGCTACAATCGCGGGTTGTTTGGAGAGCTCCGCACGCGGCTTTCCGATTAGCTCAGACCTGGAAATTTATCAGATATATGCTCTATGTATGCTAACAGTTAAAAAGCTTGATATATTAACATAATATATGTACATATACATATATATAGACTGTATTTTCTGTACAACAATTCAAATTTGATCAATGGTGCCAATAAGATGCTTGGGCTTGGGTTGAATTTGAAATTGTTTAGCTCCTTCAAGATATCGAAACAGACGAGAGTTTAAAAAGCTTGAAAATATTTTACAGAAACTTTATTGTCAAGCTATAAATGTATACAAGAATATAAGTGGCCAACCTTAAGATCAGCATATTGACAATACTAATTTGAAGGATGTCACATAAAAGAGAGGGAACGCCACTGCGATCGTGGCGGTGAAAGTCTTGCCAAAGTGAGCAACAGTTGCTCGACCTCCCAGGTGAAGTGGCTACTTTTGCGAAAAAGCATCAATCTGAGCTGGGCAAGCAAAGTCTTTGCCCAGTTGCTTACTTTTATTTCAATTATAAGCTGGACATTCACAAGGAATGTTCTTCTTTGTGTGTGTTGCCTTGTCAAGCAGTTTTAAGTCGTCGCCTTAAAAATGTATGGTTCCATAGCTTAGCGAGAGATTAATAAGCACCTAAGTATGTCGAAGTGCTCTGCTAGAGTAAAAGAAGTTATTTGAATTCTACCGAAAATAGGATTCACTCGGCCAAACTGGGGCTAAGCCGCGTTCTTGTGAGCTCTTCCAGGACTTTATTGTGAAGACTATCGGCTTGACCAGAAACATAGACCGAAAGAGTTCAATTATTTGCCTAGCTTCCACTGCGTATGAGAGAAAGGCCGACTATTGCCTGGTCTAGACCTGACCTTAGTAGCCGAGTTGGAAATGCATATGTTTTAGCAATTATATCTGCGCATTTCAATAATTTGATAAGCAGCTTTGCGCAAATGAAATTGAATGAATTGAATTAGAGTCAATTATTTGAATGAATACACATTTAAGATTCTGGTTGAAAAGCTCTCGAAATCTCTTAGCAATTGTTTCTATTTTGTAAATGTACTGCCATTAATTAAATGATATACGAACTAGCTAATTGATTTGGTAATTGTTCACACGCCCCGCTGGGGCAAAGGGCGGCAGCGGCAGCGGTGGCCGTGGGCATGGGATGGGGGATGTTGGCGTTGGCATGGGTGAATTTGGGGCCGCATTTGATCCGCTTGGCCCATTAATTTTGTGGGGCAGTCAGAGCTTCGTCATTGTCGTGGCATTAAATTATTTACAGCATTTGTTTGGTTATTGTTGTGCCTTTAGTTCAAAATGCAAACACATATTTATATAGACCCAAATGTGTGTAGCATGAAAAATAAAAATTTGTTGTGAAAACAATCAAAATATTGCTTAAAGCTTTTGTCGGATTATTTATAGAGTGTTTGTAGTGCATGTAGTTTTATTTATTTATATGTATATACATATTATATTTTTCCTATGCATGTTATTTGTGAAAGCGTTTATTTGCATATTGCCGCAACAAATCGCCAGCAATTAGACGTATATACTCATATATGCTCTTGTTTTTTTTTTTTTTAGTTTATAAACTGATGATGTTTCTAGTTAATCGCAGAAGATGTTGATTGTTTAATTGTTTGGCGTCCATGACACCAAAGAACAGCACGTTGACGGCCACGCGGCGTATGAGCGATTTTTAATTAGCTGCGGTGTGACTAATAAACAAATAAATTCTTTCTTCTTTTTTTTTTGGTTGTATTTTCATGTGCGAGCTCTTCAGAATGTAAACAAATTTATTTAGTTAACAAGAATAAATTTATGTGTTGCCATTTGTTGGCGCAAGGCGAAAATCATTTACATTTCATTTGATGCCCACGTAAAATATTGTGCACAAAATTGCGAACATTTTTTTAAAATTAATTTCGAAAATTCAACCAAAAACACACTGAAAATGATGTGAAATTGTTTGTGACTTTGTTTTTTTGACTTTTTGATTTTCATATTTTTATTGCTTGCTTTGACAAAGCGAAATCCGTTTATTGTTACAACTTAATTAATGTGCTTCGATTTGGGACATTTCGCTGGCCTTTGCTCGGCTTTTGCGCTGTAAAACATGCCGGGCCCATCATTTATCTTATATGGCTTGATTTATGTGCCTTTGCCTTACGGCTGCTTCAGGCTGAAGGGGCTTGAAGGGGGTTGCAGGTGTGTGGCCTGATAGTTGCTTTTCTATCACGCTTCTATGCGCGCCATTTGGCGGCCTTTCAACAACATCAGATTTGCTTTTTCTTCTCGTAATCCGAGCATAGAAATTTATTATTGTACACAAAGTTTTTGTTATTTTGTTCCTTACATATTTTTTGCTCGCTTTATTCAGATTATAAATAATTTTTAAATAACAACGTAAGTAATATATAATTAATATTGTTGGTAATTCTTAGCATGAAGTTATATATACTTACGGATATAATATGGTATTAGCTGGATTAACTATCTGTTAACACTTCCCTAAATTATTTATGAATTCTTAGGAAAGAGTTCCTCATATTCAATCTAAATATTGAGGCGACTTAACATTACTTTTTAATCTTATAAAGATCTTAAGAAATACTAATGTTCTCTTCTTTCAACATCGATACAAAGAGCTTCGATACTTGCCCTATGTTTGAGCGCTTAAATGAAGTGGGCCCATTAAGTATAAGCTCAAATATGCTAGATACAGATATTGATAAAATAAGAAAAGATTGCCTTTTTATACTCCAACAAGAAATGCCAAATGGAAACATAAAAGCCTATCGATAGTATAGTAGTAACTATCGAGCCTGTATTAATACACTTAAAGCCTTAATATGCATCAAACAGGTCCATTAGCCATATAATTTTGAAAAAGGGCAATCAAATTGAGCCCGTCAGCCTGTCGTACGCTGGCCGTAGCTCCATTAGTCTGCACAGAACATGATGTGGAACAAGTTGTAAGTTGTCAGGCTCGTTAGAGAAATGGCACCAGATCTGAACGCTGGCATTTCGATAGCCGGCAACGGAATGGTTCGCGTAGAATATATATTTATACAAATATATATATATATATATATATATATATTCTATATATATATATATATATAGAATATATATATATATATATATATATATTCTTTTCTTTATATATATTCTTTTAGCCTTTCAGCTGCATGTTAAGGCGGTTGCTGCAAAATGGAATCTGCCCCAGCAGTTGGCTCGTCTTGTTGCCACTCAAAGTCTGGCCATGGCATGAGTAGCTCTGCATATAACTGAAGTATACCATTTTCCTTCTTCTTTTTTTTCAACTTTGTTTTCTTTGTTTTTCTTGACAGCGCCTGGTGCTCATGTTCAGAGTTAAGTTAAGTAGATTTTTGGGGCTTAAGTTTTGTAAATAACACCGTTGCGAATATCATGATCTATAAAGAAATTATTTTCACACTCTGCAAAAATAAACAGCCATTAGGTACTCAGTTAACCAAATTGAAGCCTGACATTAGTAGTATTTTTTCAGGCCAAGTCATCAAAGGATAACACACTCCTCACTCACCGCTGTTCCTTACTTCGGCAAAGGAAAAAAACACTGATGAAGGCCAAAAAAGTGCAGTAGTGTGTTTTATATGTATATATTTATTTTTACTCGTATGTTACACTAGCAAAAGGTTTTATCGTATTATTATTTTGCTGTGGCTTGCACTTCATGTGTTATATACTCTACGCCATATACACTTACTAATATGAATAATAAGGACAAATTTAATCAAAAGATGTAACCTGCGTTAATCATATTACACATGACAAGCAGACGCAAAGACTAAGATAGATTTTGTTAAAGTTCATGTGATTTTCATTTATTGTCACTTGAAGGGTATTCAATATTCGCTTGGTTAACATTTTTAAATTATTTTTTAATTTTTATTTTATGGGCATTCGGTTCAGTGCTGCCTTGGTCCGTTTGCTAAGCGTAAGCCATAAAGGAAAAGCAGTCAAAGCCTTCATTCACAACAGCATAACATACATTTTTATACAAGCGCAAACATGTGTATAAAACAACACGCACACACATACACACACACATTTACGTATATGTGTGTATTACAAATGTAAAAGTTGGAAAAGCAAACAGTCCAAAACACAACAACAACTTAAAGGGCTGCTGCCCCGTTGATTTAGTTGTTGCTCTTGTTGATGTTTCAAAATGTTTACAAAAATTTAAAAAACAAAAAAACAAAAATAAAACACTAAAAAGGAATGTAAAAGAAAAACTTTATTAATTTCCAGCACGTTTTTTTGAGTCGTCGCTCGTCGTTTCTTGTGCATTTTGTTTGTTTAGGTAATTAAAAATATGGCCGTCTGTTGTTTTATTATATTTACGACTCTAGCTGCTCTGTAGTTTATGCTGTTTCCAGTAACAGCAGCAACAGCAGCAGCAGCAACAACAACAACGCGAGGAACTTTGATTTGGAAGCTGCCAGTGACGTCAGAGGTTCATCAGGCGGGCAACAGCGGCTGCCGTTGGCGCCCCTTTATATAATGCCCATTTCAGCGCTTAACATGTCGTATGCGTAATGCCATTTCAGCTGGGCGCTGGGGAGGCTTACATAAGATGTGTCCATAGGCGGCAGCTGTCCGACTAACGCCAATGCCAGCAGCAGTTAAGCACGTGTTTCTCGGCGTCAGTGTATGTGTGTGTGTGTGTGAGCGCGAGTATGTGTCTGAGTGTGTATGTGTGTGTGTGTGTGTGTGTGTGTGCGCGAACATAGAATTGACACAATTGTCGGCAATGTCAATGCCTTTGGCCCACTCATGTGCACAGTGAAACGCGCACACTCAAAACGTTTGCAAAATATATTGGAAATATTTCGATAACATTACGCTGTTAACGATATATATCGATTAGGATAATTCATATGTCGTTTATACGCAATCATAGCTACTTTTGACAAAGCCCAGTTTGTTTTAGAAATCATTAACTCGCTTTTCTAAACACATCACCCATTCGATTAACTTTTATATTTTGACTTTATCACAAATCAATAAATGCTGCAATCACGTTATATCGCTTGTTATATATCGGTAATCGATGATTGATAAAACATTCGATTAGTCAATATCGCGCATATGTTGCCAGCGACTAAAGCTGCACAAATACGCTTCCGTTAACATAGTTAAGGGCCGCTTTAAATTAACATTTGGCTTAACATTCTTTTTGAGCAGTTTTTGCTGGTTTTCGAACCACGGCTGTTGTATTTCTGCAAAGTTGAGAGCGGCTACAAAATGCGCAGACGTCACTCTTTTGAGTTGCGCTCACTTTAAAACTCAACTCAAGGCATGCCACTCAACTCACTTAGTTGACTCAACGCACTGTAGATTTCACTCAATGCTTGGTATTTGGCCTGGCGGCTCATGTTGTTGTTGTTGTTGCTGTTGTTGCTGTTGTTGCTGTTGTTGTTGCGTTTCCTGCGCTGTGTTTTGCATCGTGCGTTGCCCTTCCCGTGGTGGCTGCTGTTGCTTTTATATAATTACATTGCTTTACCTTCTCCTCTTCTTTGCGCCTCCTGCTTTTTCACTGTTTGGTTTGTTTTTGGTTTTTGTTTTTATACCCTGAGCCCATTAAAAATGGGTATAAGGGTATATTGTATTTGTGCGAAAGCCAAATGTATGTAACAGACAGAAGGAAGCATCTCTGACCCCATAAAGTATATATATTCTTGATCAGCATCAATAGCCGAGTCGATCTAGCCATGTCCGTCTGTCTGTCCGTCCGTCCGTCTGTCCGTCCGTCCGTCCGTATGTATGAACGCAAGGATCTCAGAACCAATAAGAGCTAGAGACTTAAAATTTTAGATGTAGGTGCTCCTAGCTCCCGCGCAGATCGAGTTTGTTTCCGATAATCGATAACTTACTCCGTTTCCAAGCAATCGATAAAAATCGATATCGATATCCTGTTTTTTGGGCAATTTTGGTAAATAATAAGAGCTAGAGTCACCAAACTTGACATATAGCTTCTAAAATAGAATATATATATGCATTTTATGTTGGAAGAAGAGGGTTCAGGGTATCCCCTAGTCGGGAGCTCCCGACTAGAACCTCTTACTTGTTGTCTTTTTTGGCAGTTTGGCCCATTTAGCTGGTGGCATTGTTACCTTTTGGGCTGCCGCCATTTTGTTTTGTGTACCGGCAACTTGAAGCATCTATAAATTGTAATTAAAGCGAATAGAGCACAGTTTTTTTTATTTTTATGTAGCACACACATGTGGACGAGTGTGCGTGCCTGTGCCTGTGTGTGTGTGCGTGCGTGTATGTGCGTGTGTGTGCATTAAGCACATTAATAGTAAACTCTTCGAATACAATGCTGTCCAGGTCGTTGGCAAACCTGCAAGCAAGCTAACTAAACGGATTGCCTTGGCGCCAAATTTTGTGGGCGGCAACATCGTCGACAACAAGTTGCAATAGAGTAACTTTTAATTAGATTACTTAACGTTGCATCTGTTGCATGCAGTTTTACTCTTGTGGCAACAATAAAATCGACAGCATATACACATGTCTGTGGCAGCTACCATTTGTTCCTTACGCAGGTCGAAAAGTGTAGTTGTATTACTGCTGAAAATTGCAGCTGCCTGCTGGGCGGCCTCTATATTGGCTAAGAACTCGATCAGCACGACTTCAACAAATGTCCGATTCGTAAAGCTGATTTGCCACATCTGTGTACTCTCTTGGTACGTTAAATATCTTGAAATTCTCAATTGAACATTTTAATTTATCAAAAATTGAATATTAACATAAATAAAATATTTACATATAGTTTAATAATTGTATTCGTTTTTTTTACACTTTTTGCAATAAACTTTTTCTTCGAACCAACCATATTAAACATTTTTAAGCTTGGTTCATTAAACATTTTTTAAGCTTGGTTCAGGCTTGTTTTATGAAACTAATTTGGTTTAAGGTCAGGCTTTTGCTCAAATAAATTTTCAAATTTCGGTCTCAAGCCATTTAAGTGGTTTACTTTTGATCCCAAAAAGTTACACAAAGCGTTCATTTCGATTTACATAGAAACAATTTTTTTTTTAAATAAAGCATTTTTTTTAAATACTTATTCCTTCAAGATAATGATTCATAATTCTAGTTATAGTTATAATTATTGCCTTCTTTAATGCGTTACCGCGATTTATGTCAATCAACTTGTCAATAAAAGCTTTTAGTGCTACTTCTGATGTCGACTCTACTTGATATGTATAAAATATTCTCGAAAAGCCAGCATCTGTAATTAATATTAAACTTTTAGAAAAGTCCACCAACCATTTTTATAAATAGTCAAAGCAAACTGTCAGTGGAAAAGGCGGAGCAGCTGCAGCAGCAGTCAGACGGACTAGAAATATGAGTTAAAGGTTAAGTTAGTTGATACTCGCATCTGAATGCCAATGTAAATTGCTGTTTAATGGCGTCAGCACGAATGGAATTCTGCGAATGTTGTTCTTGTTTTTTTGTATAGTATATAAATAAAAAGCAACATCTACTACACTTACAGGAAGCTGAGTTGTAGAGCTGAGGTCCTTTTGTGAAAGGATGGAGAACATGTGACATCCACGGTAACAGCGGCTGCTATTTTTTTTTATTATTTTTTGCTGCACGTCCTTTGGGCCGGATTCAACAGTTTGATTGCTGTTCGTACAACATACACCACATACAACGCGCCAACGCTAACACACACGCGCACATAAACACGGTCACATACAAGGACATCATTTTCGTTGTATAGTTCGTTAGCATTGAATTCAATTCCATTAAATGTTTAAGTGTAGCTTTGTTTACAAGTCTGTTGTATAGTACAATAGCTTTTATATGGAGATTTGAATATTTGCATTCGATTTGTCAGCTGGGAAACAATCATCAACACATCATCGAATCCATTTACTCGTTTCCAAGCGATTCATATTCGTAACCCTTTGTTAAATCTACAAAAACAATAAATGAAACTGCTGTCGATTGATTTTCCAATTAAGTTGTAGCCACACAGCTAAAGAATATAATAATTAAAAAAAAAGAATAGAATTTGGTAGAAATGGCAGTTGCAATTTTTTGTCCTAAACCTTTTCGGTGTTCTGTAATCCAAGCCGTTGTTGGACATAATGGACGCTTGACAAGCAACTGCCACATTTGCAGTTTCAAATTGAACAAATTTATATGTCTACCTTTTAATATTTCGAATAATGGCGCTCAAGCAAAGATTCCAAAGACGAACGCCCATTTAATGACGCTCTCGTTGAAATATGATATAATAGCCAAATAAGTTTAAGGCATCGGAACGCCTACAATTTTTAACGAGAAATAGGCACAGATCCAGTGAGAGTGCGATGGGCTTGTAGGCCAAGGGCTGAGACATAGATATGGACACATTGATACCCGCTTGTCATGCAAGGGCAGACAGGTGGGTGGACGCTTGGGGCAGGCAAATCGCTATACTGGGAATGTAGACACATCCAGGACATGGCACAAAAAGTACTCAAAAAAAAGGAGCAAGAAGAAAAGCACAAGCCATAGTGCAATCGAACATTTTGTTAATATACTTTATGAGTTTTGTCTGCGCGACGTGTTGCTGCCTCCCAGCCATGCCCCGAGGGCCATTGAATGCCAAAGTGTGGCCTCCCCCAAAAAGGCAAAAAGGAAACAAGTTTACAAAAGAAAAGTTACATCCCAAAGCCAACTTCGAATGCACTAACGAAATTTGCTAAAAAATTGCGGAAATAAGATTTAATTTTGCATTTGTTGACAAAGTCACAGGATTTACTCTTCAAAACTTAACTATATTCAGAGAATAAAATATTATTAAATTTTATTTTAATTAAAATGCTCTTCTCCGAATCAATGCATATTTTAAACATATTTATAAAAAATATATGTACTCTATGCATTATTGTGATATTTCACCTCCCTAAACTAAGCCTTTGTCTAATGTAGTGTTGTAAAACTAACAAAAGCTGTCACACCCGATAGTCGATAGGCAATAGTTTGTATGCACTGCTTGTCACATACTGCACAGTGTAATAATAGTACACAAAGCCTTTGCTTAGGGTATGCTTATTGACATTCCCTCAAGAAAATGTGACTGACTGACTGACTGTCGTTGTGACGCACGTATTGACAGGCGATGTTGGCTTCATTGTCATCTGTGCCTTTGCTTTTCGTTTTGCCTTCTGCTTATCCACCTGGATGTGGGTCCCCAGTGGCACAGAAAGCGAAAAAAGGGAGGAAAATGGTAACTTTTACTTGCCGCCTCCTCGTTTCAATTTGGGCATTTTAATATATATATATGTATATATTTATTTATTTATTTATTTTTTGGTGGCCGTCTGGCCTCTCCCACACGCCCAGTCCACTCAGCCAGAACCAACATAGTTTATCTTCAGTTCTTTATGTTAATGGCAAGCAACCGCAAAAGGTTTTCCAACGTGTATATAGTGTGTTTGTGTTTTTTCGGTATGTTAAAATGGCAAATGCTGCGACGCTGTTTGGGGAATTGAAAGTAAATAATAAAAAGACTAAGGGCCTAGCTGGCCGTGTGTGGGTGAGGGGGCTTAACTGATGTTTGGTTGTGGCTAAGCCCACCAAAGGGTTGATTTACTTAGGGTCAGATCGTCAAATACACTTGAGCTGTGCGCCAAAGCTTTTGCATTTCCTGCCCAGCTAATTGGTCATGCGATACGAATACCGGAGGGAATTTGGCGCCTGCCCAGGGCCTGGGCCCGGTTTGGCCTGGGCCCATCCCGTGCCCCGGTGCAAGTCATTTCCGTCAAGTTCCAAGTTCAATGATGACGACAATGGCCGTTACTTTGTGCCCGTTTGCTGATGACGTGCAAGCGATGCCGATGCCTATGCCTGCATAATTTGCTAGTCTCCGTTTTGCCGCTTTGCCCGGCCAAGGTGTAGCTGCTGTCATTTCATGTCAATGGATTTCATTTTCATGCGCACAAATCAACGGATATTGTGCAGTGACAATTTCCGCCAGCTACAAATATAAAAAAAGGGGCGGGCCAGTAAACTTTTCTACAAAGCGACAAGTTAGTCAGTTAGTTGGTAGTACGGCGACAGCGCCGTATGGTCGAGGCAAGTCTAGGCAAGCAGCGCGTGCCTAGGAGGCAGTCGTGCGTCATCTCACGTCTTGTCATGGGCGCTGTCGCCGAAGCCAGTCACTCAGATCCTGAATGTGGACCAACGCTGATGACTGCATAAAGCAACTGGAACTGGGACTGCTGTGCTGCTAGCCCGTAAAAGCCATGAAACCTCGCTAATTGCAATGAAAACGCTTGTTGATTGCACGAGCAAAACATGATGGACGGAGCTGGAGATGGAGCCGGAGCCGGAGTAGGACTCGAAGCTAGAGCAGCAGCAGCATCTTTTTAAGGCCAGCAAGCGATCCCCTAGAGGAATCTGCATTTCAAAAGCCTCAATTACGTTATAGCTGAGTTAAAAGTTTTGGATTTGGACAGATCTCACAGTTCTTTCTTTCTTTCTCCTTTTCTATCTCTGTCTCTCTCTTACTCCCATTACTTATTACTGGTCTTATTTCTATAATCATGTCGAGGGTGTAATTATTTTGTCAGAAAATGTGTAGAAAATAACCAGGTCGATCCCATAAACTATATATATTCCCGATCAATTTCAGCAATCGGCTTGGGTTTTTCTTTTGCTCCTAGTTGGAATGGCTGTCATGTAAAATCTAAATTTTCTTGGAAGCTTAAAATATATATGTCGATGTATATATTTGGATAGATAAGTCACTCTCATGTTGAGATATTGTTGAAGTCTGTTTCGATATCCTTTCTAATAAGTCAATTCATTACAGGATGCAAAGGATTCAAAGTAGTCTACTCTATGCTTATGCTTCTCATAGCCTCTGCTTAGATGAATATAAATATTATATGATATGTGATACTCCTTCAGGCGTATAATCTGCAGCTACTTTGGCACAGGCTGCCCCCTCTTTAGATACCACATACCCAATATTATGCCCAGTTACTTGCCTAATTGGCTGTTTGGGGATTCGGCATCAGGAGGTGCTCGTAACATTTGTTGCATGCGGTCTTAGTCTTTTATGGGCTTTTGTGTGTAATAGCTCTAGAGCGTATTATCTACATGAATAAATTTAAGATAAAATCCATTTGGACTTTGGATAGCGCTTTATTTGGCCCCTATTTATTCACGCCATTCGATGGCCATTTTTGGTCGAGTTTTATGCCAGTTATTCTAATTTGTAATGCTCTTCCCGTTTATACACACCCAAACACAAATACACACCTATATCTAAATATCTAAATATGTGTGTATATATATTGCCGTATCGATTGTGCGCTGGCGTTAAACAAAGAGCATACCCAAGCCACATGCTGATAGAAAATTCCGTTTGAGTGCAAGGACGCGTTCCTCTAAGGGACTGAGATGGGTACAAAGCAAACAAAGAACGCAGCGAATCCGCTGCCTTTTCTTCCATCCATTTCTCAGTCTGCCTGAGTGTCTGTCTGTCTGTCTGGCCAAAACAAATAATCTTTGGCTACTGCTGCTTCAAAGGCTTACCATATTGTATCTCTTAGTCTAATTTGTTCTGCGTTGTTGGCGACTTCTTGCCCTGGCGTTTCGGTCTACTCTAGTTGCACTAAAATTTCGTTTATTGCCAACCGGGGAGCTGTTTAAACGTCCAAGGCAAAGGCCCAAGCAAATCGCCAAAAAATGTAGAGAAACACAAACAAATCCCATTTTTTCTTGTGAACGCGGCACAGCCTGTTTATCCTTGCCAAATAATAGAACTGCCTAATTTCATATTCAGCCCCAAGATATTTTTTGGTACTGGTACGAATCGTTCGGAAAACGCGTTATTCAATATAGAAATTTCGTTTCTTTAAATGTATTTGACTGACTGATTGACAGATTAATAGGTTGACTGATTGACTGACTGATTAACTGAGTGACAGAATAATTGACGAACCGACTGATTCACTGAATTTTTGACTGACTGACCTTTAATCTGACTGATTGCTAGACAGACTGATTGATTGATTGACTGTCTGACTGTCTGACTGCTTAGCTGATTGACTGATTGATTGTGTGACGGACTGATGGCTTGACTCACTAAATGATTGACTGACTGATGGACTGATTGATTGTCTTACTAATTGATTGACTGATAGACTGCCTGACTGACTGGCTGATTGACTTACTGAATGACTGACTGATTGATTGACTATCTGACTGCCTTACTTATTGGCTGACTGACTAAATGACCAACTGATTGACTGACCAACTGACTGATTGACCTACTAAAGCACTGACTGATAGACTGTCTGACAGACTGACTTATTGGCTGATTAACTGATTGACAGACTTTTTAACTGCCTGATTGGTTGTGATCATTGCATATTTTAAATGTAGGAACCTCATGTGACGAAAGTGTTTGCTAATCCGCCCGAAATTGTGCAAAATTTGCGGGAAAAGTCTTTTAAATTTTTTGCTTACTATCTCAACAGCTTTAAACTCCTTAAATATGTATATGTATATATACACGTTTATATGTATTTTGTTTCAACTTTAAGAAACTTAATGCTCGAAAATACATCAATGGAATCTCAATGTGTGCCAAATACTTTCCATTCAATGCTTGCTAATCTCTTCTATTCAAATTTTTGGGCATTCGTAGACAAATTGTCAGTTCTCAGCTGGCAAACCTACCATGAATGGTCTATTTTGCAGTGGTAATGAGCTTGTGAATGCGTCTGAATGTGACTGAATGTGTTTGCCTTTGTCAATTTGTGTGTGGGTTGATCAAGCAATTGATATAATTGAGATTATGCGCTCTAATCTATGCCGAGAGTAAATTATATGGTTGCTTTGCCATCGAAACCGAACTGAAAAGTGCAAATTGCATGGCACAGCACAAGGCAAACCAATTGAATGGCTATTTGATCAGCTGGTGGAAGTCAGGCTCCCAATTGGCACAGCTTCAGAAATTAGAAATAGAATTAAAAAGCTGAAAACAGACAAGGGGATTTTAAAAATGGTATGTTTTTCTAGGTTATAAGCGGATTTTAAGTTGACTTTCATTAAACTATCTTTGTTAAAAGTCTTATTTTAAAATTTATTAACTTAACTTATTTAATTAAGAACTTTGAATGTGACGTCATGCTGCGTGGCTTTGGTGCTTGAGCGTAGGACTAACAATCGGTAGGTTGCTGGCTTAAATTCAACAATATTCATGATTTGTATATGTGTAAAGCAGATTGCTGAGTCGTGTGGTTGAAGTTGAAGCGGCATCTTATCTTGCTGTCGTTGGTGCGTTTTTAAGGCCGAACAGCGCCGAGTACTTTCGTATAGTATAGACTATGTGTATATGCATGATTGATCGAATCTATTTTATCGAACAATCAGCTAAACTTATTGCTAGATTTATCATTTTGTTTTTTCTCGATTTTCGTTATTTCAAATTGAGTTAATTAGTGGGCCAAGGTCAACACACCCGATCTGAGGTCCTAAAATTTAATAGGTTTATGGTCAGGCGCTGCATTTACCATATCTTATCAGACTGGGAACATGTACACATATATATGTATGTATGCATACACACATGCTTATGAGTATCATGGGCTTTGTGGTGCAGCTAAATAGTTTTTCTACTACGCACTTATCATTTATGGATCTGGGGCGGCCACGGCGTCATCAGCTAACTTCATTATGGCCACCGATGACAGCAGTAAAAAAATAAGGCAAAAACAAGGAAATTATGATTATCATTGTCAACGTCATCATCATCATCAACAGCATTGTCATGTATCTGTGCGCTAGTTTATTTTCATTACGTTAATTCATTTGTAAATATTTTCCTTAACTTTTACAGTCAGCGTCGCCTGCTCTTGTTCTTGCTGCTGCTGCTGCTGTTGTTGTTGTTGCTGCTGCTATTTTTTTTGTGCTGCTTCCTTTGTTGTTTATATACCGATTTTCCAGCTTGCCGCCACACGCCCAGGCCCACACCCACGCCGACGCCGGGCAGTGGGGCAAGGGTTTATTTTTGGAAAGAGTAGTTGGGCGCTCAATTTCATTGGTATTTGTTGTCATTCATACGCCCCCATCAGCGCACAGTGGGCGCCTAATCGGCCGTTAGGGCAAAGGATTCTCATATAAATCTAACTGTAGCAATCATATATGTAATTGCAGCTTGCAGGGCCCAATCTCACAGCTGGAGACCGTAGGCAAAGGCATGCGCGCGCCTTTTAATGAAACCATGAAATCTGACTCGAAACATATTATCCAAACAAACAGGGCTTGGTTATCAACAAAGTTTGCCGTATGAATAATAACAAATTTTATTTAAATTAAATGATTGCTAAGTTTTTGTATTTGTGTAAACTGCGCAAGGTACGCACTAAAAAGCTGGTGGAAAATCTGGTTCGCGCACAAAACCTTAAGGCCTTGATTCGAACCGTGAACCGAATCACGGGAAAGTTTTGTTGAGTTTGGAATCTTGTCTGTTAATGCTTCTAGAAAAAATGCCAATAAGCCAAACTTTAAAATAAGCTTACATTTTAAGTGACTAACATTTGAATACTGTCAAAAATGTTATGCCCTTAGAGCTAATATTTGTAATGAATACTGTTTTGAATACTGTTGAAAAACGTTCTGCTTATGAGCTAACATTTGAATAGTGTTCAAAAATTGCCGACATTTTAATGCTGTTTAAGTGTGAATCCATATCAATCTTATTGGAATTTGAGGAAAAAGCTTTGATAAATCTTAAATTCAGTGCAAATACATTCTAGTTAAACAATCTTAAGAAGCTTGACATTGACAGCCCTACAGCTTAGGTCACAGGACAGCCTGAGAAACGAGCTCAGGAAATAAGTTTTCATATAAGTTTTAATGCTTTTAAGCACTGTGCATGTGAAGCGCTTGTTGTTGCTGTTTTTGCTGTGTGCTTAATGTATTTGCATGCCATTTTTTATGGCACAACACTTGGCGCGTTGTCTATTTGCACCCCACTACACCCAATACAGCCCGCCCGCAGCAACCCCTCTGCACCATTTGCATGTTTGTTTGCTTGTGGGTTAGTTTTGCGTTTGCAGAATCGCAATTGATGATTAAGCGTGTTGGCCATTAATTGCTTGGCCACTGGACGCGTTTCTGTTTTCTCTTCTTTTTTTTTATATATATTCTTTGTTGTTGCAGCTGGTTGGCAACACGGGCGAATAAAATTGAATAGAAGTGAATAGCAGTGAATGTAAGTGAATGCATTTAGTGCAGCCGAAGGGCGCTGTCCAATAGCACTGGCATTCTCAAGTACTGAGGCGTGGCAGGTATGGCACTGATTTATGCAAATTGTTGCTTTGATAAGCCGGAAAAATTTAAGGTCTCGACCTTTTAATTGCGTGGACGTCAGCCAACAGCGCGTTGCCCAGCCAAAAATGACAATGAAAATCAATTTACAGCAAAGAACATTGTTATTTTAACTGGCCACAAAACTGCGCGCTTCAAGCCCAAAGATTGCTCTACTCGGCAGTGCCCGACTAAGAGATATCCAAGACGGGCTTCTTGTTTGTTTAGTTCCACACGGTTTGTGGGAAATGCATTCTCCATGAACTTCGGTGCCTATAGTCCGATCTTTATAACATTTTCAGTGCTTCAATATGGCATAGTTGAGTGCATCTATATCAAAGCGCAAGGCTCCAGCTAACTATTTCGTCGAGAGGGTGAAGTATTCAGAAAGTGAAATGATAGTTGTATACTCCATAGAGAATTTACATGCCAAGTTTGTCGATCATTTTCGAGTTATGCTTGAATAACATAGTTGAAGATATCTATAAACAAGAGCGACTGGCAAAGGTCCCTAGCCTAAGTAGTTTCCGGCATCGAGGGGCTTACACAGAGGAAGAGACGGACACGGACATGGCTAAATCGACTCAGCTCATCGTCCTAATTGAGAATATATATACATCATGAGCTCTGCCCCTTTGCACAAAAAGAGTATACCCTTTTTTCGCATTTTCAATGGGTTCAGTGCAAAGTGTAGAATAAAATGGAATTCTTAAGGGCAACACTTTGAGTAATTTATTCAACAGCTCTTAAGCGTTAAGAAGTAAAACAAACTCAATGAAATAAAGTACTTTTTTTGTAGGTACGTGAGAACACTTTATGAACAGTTGTTTCTTAAGAGTATAATAAGATATCGTTAATCAGATGTTGCTCTACAACAAATGCTAGCTTTAAAAGCAATTCTTAAACATATGTTAGGATTTAATCAGCTAGTAACAATTGATTACAGCACATGTCTAACACAATGTGTTGGGTGCAGCTGTCTGAGATAAGAGTTGGGTGTATTTCAAGGGACAAACAGAATTTAATCTAAGCAGCATTTTAAATAACATTCAAACATGTTAATTAACAGTTGCTTAAAAGAAAATGCATGTGTTATTTGTAGAGCGAGTTTGCGGCAGTAACTCTGAGGTCATTTTATGAATGTTAGCTATGGCGGGCTTACAGTTAAATTGTTGAATAGCTTTCCAGACTACAGCGGAATGTTTAAGCCTGCATCTATGAGTGTAAATAGGTCTTGTGTTTCTTTAATCAGCTGAAGTTACGCTCCAGTTGGTTAAAAGTTTTCCCCGAGTGGCCATAACAAATGACAAAATAAGCAGTCGCATTTATTAGAGAATGTGCCTTGACGTAGTAGCTCCGGCGTGTCTTTTGGTCCTTTGTCCTGGCACGTCGGCGTTGTTATGCGGGAGACAGTCGGGAGCTCTATTTATTTGCCACATCATTATTGCACACAAGGTGTCCAAGGACCAAGCAGAAAGGACATGACTGCCAACTGCTGGCTAACTGCTCGCCGCAGCGGCAGCTGTAAAATTAATTTGAAATGTTGAGTGGGTTCTGCGGTTGCCGGGTGCTGCGTGCTGCGTGCCGTGTGTGCTGGGGGCGGGATTCGTGACTATGAAAATGAAAAATGCATTTTTGTGGGTGCGCATATTTTGCATCAAGTAAAGTTAAAACAAAACTAAAGCAGATTTGCCTCAAACAGAGATAGTTCAAGACTTTAAGACGACGAAAGAAAGCCGTCCTTAAGCATTCGATCTGTCGAGACTGGCAAACTCATTTAAGTAATAAAAGTGAAAAAACAATTGTAGAAACATTTCAACGTTCGGTTAAATAAAGTAACTTCTAAAGCCAAAGCATTCAAGCTTAAGCTTAAATTATCCCTTTGGCTGTTCGCCCCAAAAATTCCATTTAAAGTTTGCTTTACATTTGGAAAATGTATTTCGCTGTGCTCGCTGCTCGAAATCCTTTCATCAGACCGATGAAACCTTAAGCGGCGTGCCCTGGCAGGCCGCGTTTCTAAAATGCCTTTCGCAGCTAAGCAGTCAGGAGCCAGAAGCCAGAAGCCAGGAGCCACCGAGGTTGGCATTTGGGGAGTATTTCAATTTTGTATTTTTAATTACTGACTGTGGCAACGATACAAAGCAACACTGACTAATTAACAGCAGCCCATCCGACAGCCTGGCAGGATAGCAGGATGCCAATGGATAGCTGCGCTTGGCAGCCTGCTTAACTGCCAGCCAGTCAGCATAATAAGTTAAGCATACGAAGCGTTGCTCGGCAAAATTGGTTAATGTATACAAAAAAAAAAAAAAAATTTAATATTAATAAACTAATTGTAGGCAGCACAAAGCGCCGACATCGTCGCTTGTGTATCCTTTAACCAGGCGCTGAGTTCGGCCAAAGCCAAAGTTTTCATCGTATCGCTTCGACAACAACAGCAGCAACAACAACAACAACAACAACAGCAACAACAACAACAGCAGCAGCAGCAACGTAGAAGAAGAACAACAAATCGCTGCTAACACTAAAAATAACAATTTCCGCTCTAATAAACATTTCCGCTTCGTGAAATTTAACATTTTACAATAAATTAAGTGAGAAGAAATAACCATAAGCCATAACCATATAGCATACACACGACCATAGATGATACACACACACGCACACACACACAAACTCAAAAACAAACTCCTGTTTTTTTGTGTGTTGTCTCCTGTTTAGGTCATTTTCTTATCGATTAAATGAATCTGGTTTGCATTTTGCTACAAGCTTATTTAATTTGTACATATATTCGACTTAAATACTTTGACACTTTTAATTGTTTTTCTCTTTCAAAGTCTTTAAATGAACTGGGGCATAGAGTCCTCCATTTAAATAGCTCCCATTATTTCATTTCGCTATGCTGTCCTCTGATAGCTTTTGATACCCTGTCTCTTGTGAAAATGCTTAAAAAGGACATCAAAATTCTGTGCGACTGTTTTTAACAGGTAGCAAGGCTGAAGCTCCGATAAGATATATATTTATAAATATATTATATACTTTAAGGCAAGCATATGCGTAATATAGAATAATTTCTGAATAATTCCTGAAAATCCACAAAAGGCATCCGAAACGTAACATTAGAGCTGATCACAAAGTTATGCTTCAAGTTGTTTTTAAAATGTTGTGCAATATTTTTACTTTAATAGCCCATGACAATAAGAATAAAATATAAATTAAATTAAAAAAATTCAAATGTTTCGCATGAAACAGATAAAGCATAAAACAATCATTAACTAGCTGAATCTAACTGTTTAACCACAAGAAAAGCTTGACTTCAGATACATTTTCTTTCCTGTATTTCGTATATTTGTTTGTAATCGAAACGATCTACTCTGTTTGCGGCTTTGTGCAGGGCATCTACAAAACGAGAGCTCTTGATTTAATAATTGTTAGCTCCGTTTGTTTTTCTACATGTTTGCCGATTCAACAAAAAGCGAAGCTTTTCATGTTTCTACACTTACCTATAAAAGCACACTCACACACTGACACACAAACACACATCCACATACTCGCAATTTTGTAACCAAAATGACTTTTGCATGTTTCGCCATAAGAGTGGAGATTGCCGATGTATGGCTGCTGGGGAGGGTCTGGGGTCCTTATAAATGTGACGACTGTCACGTACTTATTAAATTAAAAACGATTACTTACTCAAATTTGCTGTCGCTTTGTTGCACTTAATTTAAATTGTTATTGTTATTATTTCTGTATAAAGTCATCGCCAGTCGGCAGTCGGCAGTTGGCAGTCGGCAGTTTGCAGTCTGGAGTCGGCAGTTGGGGTAGCTCAAAAATAGGTGGGCCTCTGGGGCTGTTGAGTGTATTTCAATTAAAAGGATATGCCGCAGGATGCGTTAGGAGGACACAGTATAGGGACGGAGCGAGGGTGGTAGGCGGGGCTGAGTGCGCGTGGCTCTGACAGCAGCAACAGAAATGAAAATGGAAAATGCTTGAAATAATGAAATAAATAAAACTGAATTATAAGCACAACAAATACAAGAAAGTATAGCAACAAAGCTGAAAGAAAAGCAAAAATATAACTAAAATAAAATAAAAGAACAGATATATGAAATTGAAAATGCGTCTGGCATAATTTTATAAAGGAATTAAATAAACGAAAGCCACAGATTGGATTCAACCAGATTGTGCTGCAAAATAAAAATTACAAATTGTTCAACTTCAAATGCCCAACTTGACTAAATTGACTTGAGAACAAATAAGTGTAGCAAAATTTCACTATATACACATATATATATATATATATATATATATATACATATTTATATATTTTAGATGTTTCTCAAAAAGCTGAAAATTCTGTTACCAAAGGAAGAAGAAGACGCAATTTACTGCCACAACTTGCAGAAAGTTTTTTCATACATATAAATTAAGTATAAAGTTGTTGTACCTCATTTTCGTTGAAAAGGCTGCACAGCCAAAAAGGACTTCGACGAATGTGTGCGTGCGTGTGTGTGTGTGTGTGTGTGTGTCTGTCAGTCTTTTAATTGAAATGAAAGTGAATGAAAAGTGAATATACTCATAAGTCGGCTAACAGCTTATGCAAAGGGTTCGGACGGAATTTCGTTTCGTTTCATTTCGATTTTGTTTTCAGCCTACGTTGCGTACCATTTTTCGCTAGGGACTTAAGCTGTGCTGGGGAAAAGTGTAGTGGGTAGAGGGGCAAGGCAGGTTTCAAGCCTAAGCAGCTTTGGTTCAACTCTTGGCATAACCTTGCCGCCGTCACCATTACCAAGAACGTCGCCGTCATACACGTCATCAGCCAAAGAAATCGCATGACAAGCCGCAATTTTTATGACAGGAAGCGGCAAACTAATATACACAAGAAGTTTTTCATTTACATTGCGGTTTATGTTGTTATTGTTATTGGAATGACGTCACTGAGCCAAGCTAGAAGCGTGCAAGTTTAATAAAGAAGATACCCTGTAAATGCTGCGAGCACATTCTAATCATATAATTAGCTTTAATATTTGAGCTTATCCGTTTGACATTAAGCTTCTATTTTTTTTTTTTGGGATTTGCGGAATTAATGCGAGTGAAGCTTAATCTTTGACATGCGTCTTTTAAGCGTAAGATTTATGAGAACATGCTGGCAATTAAAGCTCTGCGATTAACTGCGATCGAACAGACAAAAAGAGCAGAGAGTTAATTTAATAAATGCTAAAAGAAATATATTCATCATGCCTCAGCCATGCTCCATTCACCATCCAAAGCTGCGCTTGACTTGGGTACATTTTTTACAGGATATCAACTGTCTATAAATAGTGAAGCACAGCTTGTTGGGTAAACATCTCAATAGTTTTCTTCCTTTATTATATTTTTTATTTAATTTGCTGTCCTGCTTGTCCTTTGCTGAATATTGCTCATACGCCACGCTGCCCCTCGACCTTGGGCAACGGGCTGGCAGTGCTAGTTGCAAGTGTTCAGTTACAGTTGTAGTGTTTGTTGCCTTTGTTGTTTAAGGTGAAGTCCGTCGCCACAATTGGCCAGTTTATTTGACTTTCATTACCTTGGCGGTATTCCAGTTAATTATGCGCACTTAATCGCCGCTTAAATGCAACATTGTTTTCGCCATCCGCGCACAAACTTAACTTTGATGGATGCCTTATCAACTTAATGCAGCAAACGCTTATAATTCGCTTAGCACAAATTAACGCATAAAAGCCACAAGGTTTTCTATTGTCTGCAGCGAGTTTCCATAGAAACTGAGCGGGCGACTGCAACAACAGACATTTAATATACCAAACAAATTAAAAAGACATGATGATGAATCCCTGCATTGTGTGCTACGAAAATGATTAGTTTTGCAGCTTTAATCGTTTGCGAGGGGATTTTTAATTTATTTGATTGAAGCTTTTAGAATAAACACTAATTGTCGTGATAAAGCAAAACTTAATTCTTATTCTTGATATTTAGTTTATTATTATTATTCTTGATTTTATGTTATTTAATTTAGATAAATAAAACTCTCGCTAAATATGTTAGACGAGCGGCTACTTTACGGTTTTGCCCGTTTCCGCGTGGCATCACTTTTCCACTCATTTACTTACTTATTTAAGTTTTTCCATTGAAAGCCCAATTTCACATTGCAGCGGGGATTTTCCAGAATCCAAGAGAACTTTGCAGTCAAAAATCTTGCGCCCATGAGAGAAACTTGGCGAAATGAATGGAAAAAGTTTTAATTTCATTAAAATGAAAAACTTTATTAAACAAGTTTAAAGCAAATGAAATCGTATATAAAGAAGTTTCGTGCAATCGTTTTCCACCAATTTTCCCCAGTTTCGCGTGGAATCATCCATATAACGGAAGCTATTAGTCACATGGTCATTTAGTCAATCTGTCAAGAAAAACAATTTTTTATAAATAGATAAAGAAAATCTATTTATATTATTAATAAGTTTAATTATTGCCTTGCCTTTAATTAAGCCTTGGCAATGTTTATGCACAGTACCTTACCAGTTAATGTGGCTCAAGTGAATAATGTGTAATTGATATACCTATTATGGCCCCGCGGTGCTTCTCGCATCACAATTTCCCGTGTAAGCCAATTGTCATAAATTGACATTTGTAAGTTGCTCGCACTGCAATTAAATGTAATCGAATCGTGTGCTTTTGCCAAGGTCTAATCAGAAATGGGTAGTTAAGGGAGCGGGAGGTTCGTTAATGACAGGGAATGGGTATTTGTGGGGCCAGACTTGGTCCGACTGGTAAATTTCCATAAGCAGCTTTTGTCAGTTGGGCGCTCAGTCGGTTAATCAGTCCACTTTCCATTCAGTCAGCTAGACACGTTCAAATTTCATTTAGTTAATTCAATGAACAGTCGCTGCCTGGAATTGAATTAACTGCCAAGGGCTGGGCGCAGCGGGCAGTTTCTGTGGCTGTGGTATTGTGACTTTGTTGGGGTTTTGCAGTTGCTGATGGGCTTTTGCCTTTTGGTTAAGACTGTGGTTAGCTGCTTTTTACTTTGGTTCTGTTTGTGGTTTTGTCCCAAGACGTGCCGCAACTGAAGATGGTAAAACGTGCTGAACAGCTCTGCAAACAGTGGGCTGGGGGCAACGAATGGCGCCTGTGGATAAACCAAAAATCGAAAGAAGTTGACAATGCAAATGACAAACATGAGGACCCAACTGTAAGCAAATATGTAAAAAAGGTTATAAGTTGAAGGGTGTGGGAAATATTGATTCGCTTGATATAAAATTAGTAATATAATAAATGAGCTCTGCGCATATTCAGATCTTCCTCTAACCCTCACCTAACTCTCAGCCCCTTCCTAATATATTGCTTGCGCCAAGTGTCGCCTTTCTATGCGATTTTCATGAATTTAAGTGATATTTTAAGTGCTTTTGGTGTGAATACTTTAAGCTGCTGTTGAAGTCTCTAAAGCTTTTCATTTTCATTTTCAGGATCTTAACTTACATTTCCTACGTTTCCTTTATCCTTATCTAGCACATATAGCTGCATGCGTCTACTTTTTTTTCACGATAGACGATAGGATTGACACAAACTGTTGTCTATCGCTTTTGATTTTTCTTCTGCCCTGTTTTTGCTTCAATCCACATTGCTGCGTCCTTTTGTGAACTGAATTGCAAATCGGATCTCAAAATGTACTTTTTGTTCTATGTTTTTTTTATTGCTTATTTGTTTTTTTAATATCGCTTTTGGTATATGAAGAGGTATGTGAAGGTATCTGCCACACCTCAGTTGAGCATTTCGACGGCAAGAGCCAGCCCTGACGGCTCTTTGACACTTTTCTCTGGGATTTCGGGTGAATTTGGATGTGAATGTGCAGATACTAGTGCAAAGTGGGCGCCAGTGAAGTTGGCTGTGCGACTGCTGTCAGAATTTGTGTCCCATGATGAGTTTCTGCTGCATGGCTTAATCAGTAAAAGTATTCGTGCCACTTCCGCTGCTGCCAGCTCACGTTCTTAAAAGCATTATAGCAATTTTACGTATACGCAACGGTACGCGTTACATAAATAATTAATACACAGAAAACAACATCGCAAATGCCATACAGCTGGAGGGTTGGGTCAACCGCACAGCAAATGTCCTGCCTCCCACCTCCTCTTTCTCTCTAATAGCCCAGCCGGAAGTGGGTGTGTGCATGTGTGTGTTTGTGTGTTTTTGAGTTGCTGTGTATTTCTGTGGCTTAGTTCTAACCGCAAGGAGCATCTGTGTTGGTTGTTCCTGACCTGCCTCACCTGCAACTGCCACTGACAGTTAATAGCCCTCCGACCGACCACAGCTATGTTAAATTTTCCCCAAGCAACAACCACACACACCCGCAACTGTCACTGGAACTCGTAAATGTAAATGTAAATGAAAAAATAACACAAAAAAAACCTGGCAATTAGTCGCATTAAAAATGTCCATTCAAAATTATTTAAGTGCCCATTAACACATAAAAAAAAAAAAAAACAATTACTCAGTCGCGCAATCTAACATTATTTTTATCTCTCTTTTCTATTTTAGGTAAGCTTGACTGTACCACTTCGCTTCTGCGATATTGTGCCACAATTTGGATCAGGTCTGAGCAAAATATTTTATTAAAACTTGGCTTGATATCATTTTTTGTTTTGTGCATCTCTTTAAATACTGCAAATTGTGGAATTGCGGGCAGATGGCAAACTGACTTCTTTGCATCTGACACAACTGTACAAAGTTGATAAGCAACAAAGCAAAAACAAACAAACAAATAGCTTAAGATTAACTGTCAAATATGTATTTCACAAAAACTCGATTCGCTCTGCCAACTTGTCAATAACTTGCAGACAAGTACCGACACACAGTTTTCACGTTGTGCAGACAAGAACTGAAATTTCGGGGAAATCGAATGCAGTTTTAGTCAAATAAACTTTAATAGAGAAAAGGAATCTTTAGAAAAGTTGAATGCTTAGTTTTCTAATAATTCGATTATCAAAAGGTTCATAAAACAGAAAAGAACGCCTTAGTTCGGCGGGCCAAAGATTATTAGAAACGGCTCAGAAGTGCCCATACATAAAAACTTCATTTCTAACCGTTGTTTCTATAAGAACAATTTGATAACTAAGTCCGATTTGTTTTGCCTTTGCAGAGATATTAGTATATGAATGCTAGTTACGCTCATTTTTCGTATATAGCTAAATGATGAATTTGGTTGAAGTTGAAATGACTTGGACCAAACATTACGATTCCACAGAAACTAATAAATGCCAAGAAAACAAAAAAATGTTGTTACCGTTAATTTTCGATCGGTCCTATGTCAGCCAAATGATATAGTGGTCCGATATGGCTGATATATATAAACATATATACTGTCTGCAAGAAAAAGACGGACAGACTTCAGTCTGCCCACATCGTATCGACTGTAGCCACTGATTAGATCGGCAGCGTTTTCTTCTATGCACAACACATTTCGTCACATAAGTATAGTACCATCTGGCAGGATATTAATCATAAGTACATATGCATATAAATATTTACTAAGCCTGTTAAGTTTTTAATAGCTAGCTGTTGGTTTAGTGGCAGCGTTCTTGGCCTTAAATAGAATATAATATTAATTTTAATAAAAACTTGGCTAATGTGCCCTCAAGCAAATGCAATTAATGTTTTTTTTTCCTTCTTTCTTTTTTCGCCGCTTTCGGCCTTTTGCTGTTAACGTGGCGCAAATGTTCATTTATTTCTGGTCCAAAGTCAACAAAACAAAATGAAAGTGTAAATCATATAACATCAATTTTCATTAGGGCGTTGACAGGCGCTGCCCATTTGAGGGTCAGTGCGCTGAAGGATGAAAGCGTCAAAAGAGGGAGGTGGAGGGTCTTGAGGAAAAATTATAGAAAAATATAGGGGAAGGAGAGAGGGGGATTGTTATTATGCTGGTAATTTAGTTCATTTGCTTAAAGTCTTCGCATTCGGTGAACAAAGTTAATTGCATACAAATGGGCGGCCAGCAGTTGACTCAGCTAAATAAATATGGGCGACAAACTGAGGCAAGAGAGAGAGAAACATAAAGAGCGGCAAAGAGAGAGAGGGACAGAGAGAAAGAACCTGAAAGCGAGCACAATAATTGGTATGCCCAGGAAAACACACTCTGTGACAGCTAGTGCTGAGCATCTGACAATGACCATCAGCTACAACTTTTGCACATCCGCCGTATGTGGAACGCACATTTCCGACACTTGCCCCACGCCGCTCGCGACCTTCAACTAAAGCTTTAAAACACGTGCAACGTGCCACTATGGCAGTCGTTCTAAGTGCTGCTCGAGACAATCTCCGGATGGTTAAATGTGAACCTTTTTCAAGTGGGAGTCAAGAAGGCATCTAATGCGCGCATTGTAGCTACTTTTCTTACAAGCCCCAGCCGAGGGTATTATAGTATTTTCAACAAATTTTGTATAGCTTTGAAGCAGATTTCTTGAGGGTAATATCGGATATTTAGATAGCAAAGAAGTTTGAGTTTTTGTGCATTAAAAAATCATATATTTATCAAATTAGTCTATTTAAATTAAACATTATTCTGCTTTGGGTTATAAAAAAAAGAAGTGAAATGCGGGTGATTCAAAGTAAAGTAAAAGCTGCTCAGCGCTGGAATTTTGATATCAAAAAGCTTCATGGGCACAATCGTAAGACAAGTGAGTGAGTGGTCTGAAGACAGATTAAAAATTAAAGAGGATTAATATTACATATCTGATACAAGGAATTTAGAACTTCGCAAGAAAAATCTAACCGTCCCATCTTGCCATCTATCGCTGGCATTCTGATGAAATTTGTGCTAACAGCTCCATTTATCCAAGTTCAAGGATATGTTAAGAGGCAGTTTACGTTTGAATAACACGCATACATATACGCAGTCTCACGATACGATCTTGAATGGATTTCCTTTTGGAAAAGCACAGACGGACAATGGTGAACGCTGGAATAAGCTGCTTCAGAAAGAAAGAAAATGTTTCTTGTTGCGCTCTTTAAAGCTTGCTTTGTGTCTCAATGTTGTGCGCCAAAGGAAATGAAAATGCTGTAGGAGTGAAATGGAGCTGTATGAAGATGGAAGTTCTGGGTAGGGGCGAGAGTGTGAGAGAGGGGCGACAGGGGCATGTAATTGCCTGCCATGTGGCAAAGTGGCAATGACGAGCACAAAACTGAAATGTAAGTGAAGGCGAAAGCGAAAGCAACGAACACGACAACGATGTTGACAATTTGTTGTTGTTGTTGTTGTTGTTGTTCATGTTGCTGCTGTTGTTTTTGTTGTTGCTTATTTATTTCATTCCATTTCAATTTCGCGCTCATTTCATGCATATAATTTTAATTTTGGCCTAACATGTGTGTGTGTCTGTGCCTGTGCAGGTCGTCTCTATTTTTTCACGCGCCATCTCTATTTGTTGTGTATGCATGTGTCTGTGTGTGTGTGTGCCCTAACGCACATTTTCTCAGTTTTGTAATTTAATTTGTTGTGCACACGCATTGGCAAGCAAATTGAAATTGGCGAAAGGCAAGGCATCCCATGATTGCCAAGGAGCCAGGCCAGCGGCTGGAGCAGCTGTCAAATCCTGCCAACAGATGGCGCCACACAAGCAGTTTATTGTATGCTGCAAGCCAAATTATCAAATGATATTATACAATAAAATTGCTTCTGACCAGCAGCAGCAGCAGTCACAATTGTCCGGCAGCAACAGTTGCACACTTGTTCATTCCGACTAATTGATTTTTGTATGACTTTTTGGCTGGCTCTCAGATGTAATTAATCAGTTTGCACGCATGACTTTGGATAATAATTCAATTATAAATGGTTAAAAACACACTTCAAACATTTCTCTGAAGATAGTTGCAATAATTCATTTGGGAGTTGTCTTCGCAGTTCAAGGAGAATTTCTTTCTTTAGGTGAAAAAGTGTTGTACTGAAATTTACAAAATCAACTCGGACAAAGCCGGGTAAAAACTTTGAGTATGTCAAATGTCAAATAAATGGAAAAGACAACTCAACGTTTGTTTATCATGAAAAGGAATCAAGTTATTATCGATCCTCCATTTACATTTACAAACACTTGATTTTATTTCTGAAATCAATTTAACAAATCAAAAAAAAAATGACGATTTGCTTGTTGGGCAAAAGAAGATGTCCTGGAGCAATTGACGACTTGGCTTGGAGATGTGGAATGCCATGAAGTCGTGCGCTGTGTGTCGTGTGTAAAACGGGAAATACGAGTTATTTCAAAGATAATTCGGTTGGGCTAAGAGTGAGGCATTTACGACTGTTGACAATGTGTGCAGAAGATGCGTCACTTTTTTAGTGCTCGACTGGTAAACGATGTGTGAAGTTCCTCAAGTTTTCTCTTCGTCTTTTGTCCAAAATAAATGGGCGTGGCCAGTTAAGGGCGTGCAATTTATGCAGCTCGTCTGAAATTTTTATGAAGCCAAGGCCAGGCAAAATGTTTACGAGCAAACAAACAAATGCGTGCAGACAGTCACAGCTAGAGAGAGAGAGTGAGAGAAAGCGACAGAGAATTTTGGATAGAAAGTTGGAAACCTTTGTCTGCTCACTGTCAAGGGGCAATCAGAAAAAAATTTGTATACTGTTTGCCGCGCATACAAATAACTGAGAGTTTGCTCAAATGAAGCCATTTGTATGGCCCGCCGGCCGGCGAATAAGTTGGGGCTGCTTTGTTATGCTAACAGTCCCATAAAAGCAATGGAGACGCCGCCATAGAACTAACTGAAGAAGCTCAAGAAGTTGGCCAACTTGCCGCCTGGAAGTGGGCATAGTCGATGGACGTCTAGCTTGTTCAAACTGAAACTTGCTCATAAGTAATTTGCCTCATGAAAAATGGCCAATTTGACTGAGAAACTGGTCAGGTGGCGGTTGGGCTGGTGCGTGAGGGCGGCGCTCTAGGATCTCCGACTATATACGATACATTCACGCTAAAGTCTAGCGTTCATGGGGCGGGATGAGAATGGGCGGCGCATGACTATGAAAAGTTTTGGGAAATTTGTGTGCGAGTTTCGGTTTGGGTTTGGGACGAGGCTGAGGCTGCAAGGAACGGGTCTCATTGTTTCCGAGTTTCAGTCCAGTTTTGTGAATGTACAACAACAACAGACATATAGCACACTCTAGTTATTTTTAAGTTGCAGTTGTTGTTTTATCTTATTTTCTTTGACTGACAAGCGATTGAAACACGGTTGAAATTCAAGCTTCTTGGAATTTACCCAAGTTGCATGCGAATTTCAAGCGAAGAATACTTTAAAACAACCTGCGGCAGCAGCTGCTAGCCATAAATGCATACACTGTGATGTGGCGAAATATATCATCGGTGTGTCTGCGTTCGCATGTGCAAATGCAAATGCACATGCACATGCAAATGTAAATGCAAATGCAGGCCAATCGATCAATCAAGCAAACAACATCAATCAATTAATCAAACAGCCAAACAATCGAACAGGCCCTGCGACAGCAGCCAACTGCAAAAGTGTTGCACAGTGTTGTCACAGCCAGCCAGCTGCTGGTTGATTCTCTCGATAGTATTGTTTTGACCATTGTCAATAAATTTCAATTGTTATCTAACTAGTATGCATTTTTTTTTTTTTTTATATTATATTTTAAAAATAAGCATTCAAATAAAATGATACCAAATATTGAAATAAATTAGATATAATAGTAAAAACGAGCACACATTGCACAGATTTTTGATATTTGCGTTTTCCAACTTTGGATTAGCTCGTGTTAAAATGATGCTTGCCATGCATTATCCAACACTGGTATAGCCCGTTTTTTAATGATGCGTGAGACATGTTGAACAAACTAGATTTCATAAAATGTGCTATTTAAGTTTTGTTGTGGAATACTTTAAGGCTTTACTTTGATTAAAATTATCAAGAATTTAAAACTAATAAAAATATATGGAAGCCTCTTTTGTCATAATTTATATAATTAAACATATACATAGTTGTAATTGAAATGACCATTAAACTTATTAAATTTTCCATTTTCCACAAAAAAAAAAAAAAAAAAAAACACAGACAATCCTTTCAAGCATCAATCGAAATGCAAATATTAAGTTTTTCATTAGCATTTTCTTGTTGTTGTTCCACTGTAGCTCACCTGACTGCAGCTGTTGATGGAATTTTTACAATTGAATGTTGCAGCTGTTTAAATTGTTGTTATGCAATTGAAAAATGTGCTAAAAATTTACTCAACTGCGGTCAAGAGCAAGCAGAGCGACTCACCACCTGGTGGCTGTTTTTGTTGCTGGTCTTATTGGTCTATTAATAGATGTGGATTAGGTGGAATCAGAGGCAGCTATCGATTTTCAGCATACACCATATACAAATGTGAACATCCAATGAATGAGGAAGGCGCCACACAAAAATAGTTACAAGCAACACGAAGGCGGCTGGTGTGTGTGTGTGTGTGTGTGTGTATGTGTACGTGTTAATTTTAAAATATTGACCAAATGGTTGAGTGCTATTACAGTTTGAGTCCATTTGTCAATTTATTAAAATGGCCAGCAAAATTTTGCTGCATACTTCTTGGGCAGGACGTGAAGCGTAATGTCTCCGCGCATGTGTGTGTGTGCGTGAATATGTGTGCGTGAGTGTGTGCGTCTGTGTGTGCGGTCTGTGAGTGGCACATTTTTAATGGCCATTAAAATTAATTGTATTTTAAGTTGTATTCATTATTTAAACAAATAATTAAAACTTAATAATGCAAATTGCTTGTTTTAAATGAAATTTTCTTAATGAAGTCGACTCTGATGGACAATTTATGAAACGGTTTTATGCATTGACTAGTTGTCCCCAGATTATTATTAATATTATTGTTATTATTAATATCTATATTATTAAATATTATTGTTATTATAGTTATTATTGTTGTTATTTGTATCATTTTAAGAATAAGATATAGTTGTAAACTATCCGAAAATTTGTTAGAAAAGCATTGGCAGCTGTGACTTTGACTGTCAGAATGAGACATTCATAACCTCGCTGAGACTCCAACACGTTTTTACGCCATACAACTGCCCAAATAACTGGGTCATTTAAATAAATCCATCTTCCGAACAATGCGGTGATTTCATACATTTCTTGCTCAATAATATGCAGTAATTTTATTTATTTTCGTCCATATTGTACTCGATTTCTTTGAAAATGTCCACATATTCTTTTGTGACAATCTGTTGGCATTTACTTGCATGGAACGTGACCGAGTTGTGGTTAGTTTTATGGGGGAGCATCTTCTGTATTGTTGCGCTTGTGCCAGGGCATTAATTTTATGCATTAAATGCGTTGACAGCTTGTTTGGCACGCCCACAAGGCCAGGCCACACGCAGGCGTGCCAGCAAAGTTCATAGCCGGAATTTTGGGTCAAATTTTAATGCACGCAATGCCGCAGACATGACCGCAAATTGTGTGTAACAGTTAAAAGCAACAGCAAGGACATCCACATCAACAAAGGCAGCAGCAGCAGCAACGGCAGCAAAAAATGGCACACGAAAAGTGGCTCTGTTTCCCCATATCCCTCTGTAGGCCATCGTCCATGTGCCTTTTAAGCCCCTAACATACATGCGCACAAACCTGTCCACACGGCTAAAGCCAACTGCAAACAAAGTGGAGCGGCTGTGAAGAACACTCGTAACAGGGGGAAACGAAGTAAACGAGAAAACAAAATTGAAAACTGCAGGCAAATCTAAGGATCTGTGAGAGGAATAATAAAAACTATATATAAGGTTATAGGTCAGTGTACAAATAACATTTTTTGTATTAAACTAAAGGAATTTCTCCTTAAACATACAACATTTGTGAACAGTAAATATTATTTTGAGTATGTATTTATTATTATTATCATCATAATTATCATTATTATTATCATTATCATTATCATTATCATTATCATTATCATTATCATTATCATTATCATTATCATTATCATTATCATTATCATTATCATTATCATTATCATTATCATTATCATTATCATTATCATTATCATTATCATTATCATTATCATTATCATTATCATTATCATTATCATTATCATTATCATTATCATTATCATTATCATTATCATTATCAAAATAAATAAAAATAAGTTTGAAGCAAATTAGACAAAACCTAAAGACAGGAATAATGTTCCCAGATTTAGATGATGAATTAAAAAACGAGGCCAAGCTATGAACAGAAAGCCCAACTTTATGAAAATCGGTTGATATTTTACCGAGTTATGGGGGCTAGAAATTTGTGCCTCTTTATAGAGGATATTTAAGGATGTTTACTAGAATTTTGAAAACTTAAATTTACTTATTTTAGAATTGCACTTTCCGAGAAATCTTTGAATTGGCGAAAAATGTGAAACACGTCTCAAATGATTCAGATCCTTGAAAATAAATTTGAGAACGAGACGTTAACCACCAAATCTTTGACCCCCATTTCCTCCAAGGAGGAATGCATTACTTCGAAAGGTGTGAAACACCCCTTAAATTAATTTGAACAACGATCGGATGGTAAACAAAATCATTAATATTAACACTCTATAATTTATGTGCTAAGAGAACCGAAATTAACAGAGGGAAAGTTAGGAGAAGGTTCAACCACACTCCTGAATTTCAAAACAACTTAGGAAAATCGAATGCTAATGCTAACATCAGTATTGTTAAACACTATGCAACGAAATGTCAGCAATTTATTTTTTTTGGCGATTAGCTTCTCGGAGCCACTTCTGCTCCGATTATGGACACTTTAAGCTGACCAGGGCCAGGACTGATGAACAGCTGTAAGTGTCGCAATCGCTGTCAAACTGCCGTGACGTCAGACGACGTGATTGATGATGATGATAAGATAGACAGAGAACGGCAAAAGGAAAAAGAGAGAGAGTGAGAGACAGATAGAGGGAGAAGAGAGTGATTTGTATACGTATAAACCAGCAATTTTGGGGTGGAGAGGAAACGGAATGTTAATTATCAGTGCTAGATTCCCAGTTGGGCGACGGCGGTAATGAATGGCGAACGCAACAATAACAACGATAACGAGAAAGTCAATGCACGTCATAAAATAATCGATGTACATCAATAAATTGGCATTAAATGAAAATCAGTTGAATTTGATTGATGCATAGATGCTTCAATTAATTGAGTGATTGACTAGAATACCTGTACACACTTGAAGCGTAGGTCAAACATGCACGGAAATTTGCTCATAGCTCGCAATTATTGTAAATTCAAACGCTGGGCGGAGCAATAAAGCGATTATAGTTTGTGGGTTGAGGTATGTAAATGATGATTCAAATGCCTGATGGATCGAATAGACTTTCTAATAACAAATACCATCCATGTCGGATGATATATATCTTAGTTATTTTCTTGTGTAGGTACAGGGCATCTGTAAGCCGTGCACTCATGATAAGATTATACTTTCTATAAGCCAGATGTACTTGTCAAACGTAAGGGAAAGATATGGTATCTGGGGTATTTGCCCAATGTCATATATATATATCTAATATATCTGACTTTTAAAAACAAATTATCTATAAAATAATAAAACAGACAACTGCCCATTTTTTTTACTGTGTGTGTACAGGGTATATTCCAACTAAGCAAACGTGGTGAAATCATGTAGAAAGAAGTTGAAATCATGCATTGCTCCGATAGACACTTGAAATGCGGGACAGCACAGCACTCACACACATAAAGACACATACATAATTACAGGACAGTTCAAGACAGCTGACAGACATGTCAAAAGTTGCTTTATTGGCTTAGTACACACAGGAAATTGCAACTGGCAAAGGCAACACCAAAAGAAGACGTGAAAATCAATGATGGCAACGCCTAGCCAATGCCAAAATGGGGAGCATTTCTAGTCCGTATGCCTGCCCCAAGGACACATAACACTAACGCCAATGCCAACACCAGATCCTGCAGCAGGCACTGTCTCTGCTCTGTCTGTTCCGCGTTCAGCACATACGTGTACATATGCATATACATACATAGCTAGGCACAGCCTGGATAGTTGGCAGACACGCAGATGTGTCTTACATACATGTATGCTTGTTTGAATATATATGTGTGTCTAAAAAAATATATGCAGCCACACCCACAAAATGGCAGCGCCCTATAAAACTAACTGATTAAATTTATGTGCCTTTTGCATACAAAATTCACACGAAAATTCATTCAACGAAATAAACAAAAATCCCAACACCAAAGTGTGGAAACGTAAGAAATAATAATAAGTTAAGCAAATTGGGTGCGTTATTATTTAGTATACACAGAAGGCAAAACGCGAGTTGCGATGGCTACGACATGCTCTATAAGCAAAGCTAAATTTAACTAAAACTTTTTTGCTCTCAAACAATGTTTTGACAGACGTGATTCAAGTTTATAAACTCACATAAACGTTGCTTAAATTTTATATATATATTTTGAGATGAGTGAAGCAGTCACTCAGGCAACTCAACAGGAAGGTTGCCGGTTCAAAACTCATTCTAGTGTAGCTTATATAACTATGTAACTATGTAACTTTTACAACCTCTATTCAGCTAGTACAACCGCCAATCTTAAGGACATATGTAACTGACACAGAAACTTCTCCTACTTATTCGGCTACACCATTTCATTAGCTGGCTTTATAATGGCGTAATGATTGCCTTGCTTGGGGTCTAACAAGGCTTGTTCTATGCCTTAATCTATGAACACGGAACCACACTTACTTGTTGCTGCTTCTGTCCCTCTCCATCTATTGCTCTCCCTTCACACTTTGATGGTATTCCAGCGGGTGCCATTGTTTGTGGTGGCCCTATAACAAGCCGCGCAAAGAAAATAACAAAAAAAAAAAATAAATAAAATAAATAAAACAGTAAGAATGTTCTAGTCATGAGTGTATGACCAAAAGATGCCCTGTGAGGCTATATGGAATTGAATGTAAATCAATTTGAATCCGGAGTGGTTCGAACGCAATCCTAATCTTTAAGAAACTCCTTTTGGAGTAATTGAAAACCTTGTTTATATCTTAGTTTTTCACATTGCTTTGATATGAAAAACAATTTAGTTTCGATAAGCTAAAAAAAATAGGCATGTGCAAGAAATATACTTTTGAAAATTGTAAAATTCAGCGAAACCAGGCTCAAACCAAAACCTGGGTTCACAGAAAAAAACACTACCGCAAACCGAACTCAAAGGAAACCCAATTTTTTCAAATAGCGAGTTCAGCCAAAAAAATGTTGTTTGCTGAATTTAAAGCTTATAATGTATAAGTTAGACTAGCTTAATATACCCTTTTACGCATGCCCATGATTAAAAGGTATACAAATCCGAACACGCCGTGCTGTGATCTGTGTAGATATATCTACTGTATGTTTTGTTGTGGTTGCTGCTGTCACTGCTTACAAATCCGCGGACTTTATGCTTGAAGTATTTGCAAATAAGAAGTACGGCACAATTTTCCCAAAAATTTGACAGCTCAACAATGACAACAAACAAAAAAAGAAAACAAAATGGAAAAAAAGAAAAGAAAAGACCCAAAGACACCGACAAGACAAACAAGGAGCAAGCTGCGTAATTGTGTGGTTCTTGTGTCAGCAGGAGTATGTATGCACACGTTTGTGTTTGATATGCATAATTGTGCTTATACGAGCCAGATGTGAATATATATGTGCACAAATACATGTCAGTGCGTACAGAACGTGTAATAAGGAGGCATTACAATGCGCTACGCACCGTCACGTCAAGCATATCAACATCAGGGTTGTCGCAAGCCTGCGCAATACAGGGTGCTACAATGCAATCTTTTCATGAGCCCGATTGAAAACATGCTTAAAGCTTTTTAAAGTGCTTAAGAAGCTTTATATTTTGTTTAATGAGAGATTTGTTTGAATATATATATTTTTTTTACATGTATTAGAGGCACTCAGACGACGTTGGTGTCGTGACAAATGAATAATGTTGAAAATGGTATCAAAATTGTTTGTGTAATTCGCGCCAACTTTGTATTGAATGACAACCATACGTCAATGCATTCGCAATTTCATATTATTGCTCGTTTCTTTGTAAATAATAAGTTAAAGAAACAAGTAAAATATCGTAAATTTCTGCTGAATTTGAACCAGCGACCTCTTGTTTGTTGGTCCGACGCTCAGACAGTAGTTTGTCTATTCTGCATTTTCCATAACTACTTCTGCTCACTTTCGACCCAAAAGAAAGCTTAAGAAAAAAGTTCAGCTTTCAAGCTGCGTGCTGATTACTCAGTCAATCAATCGGTCAGTCAGACTCTCAAGCTTTTGTATGTTTATTGTATATAGATTGTGCTCTATAGACATAGATTTATTTAATGTGTGCGTCACCCTGTATGAACGAGTGTATTCTTGTATTCACATATTTTCTGTGTCTTTGTGGGCGTGTTCAAGACGAATGTCATTTCCATGCGACTTCCGCTGGCAACAACTTGGCTTTTCTTCTTCTTACCCCCTCCCACCTCCTCCCTAGCGCGCTGCAGCCCAGTCGAACGTCCATCAGCTCCCTCTCGACCGTAGCCCTGCGTTCAGTCTCCTTATTGTGCGGCACACTTTCAGGCTGGTTTACCCGTTTCGCTCGCTTCTCATTATTTGGAAATGGCAGTAGCAGTAGCAGTAGCAGTAACAGCAAAGTCCACAGCAACAGTTGCTGCCATTGTGTTGAATGGTTGCCGTTGTTCTTGTTGTTGTTGTTGCCAGTTGCTCGCGTTGTTCTTTTGTTATTGTTTTCCATTTTTACAACCATTTTTATGTGCTGGAATTGTTGATGGGCTTTGGGCCTTGATGGCTTTGCTTTCGTATAATACTTATTCCAGTAAGTATATTACTCACAAGCACTCACACACAATCACACACGCACACACACATATACATTGATATCTATATTTATATGTATTGTATATGTATATTCAACTTGTTGCTTTTTCATTTCAACTCGCCATTTGCGTTGATTTTTGTTTCGCCTGGCTTCAGGCAACTTTAACCTTTTTTCCCTGGTGTGCATCAAAGTGAAGCGCGGCTATATAATCAAGGCAATCGTTTATGTGCATTTTAAATGGAGGCACTACAATTTCTTATTACCAATCCCCCGTGCTCTTGGCTGTGACTGCGATTGTGACTGCGACTGTGACTGTGACTGCGACTTTAAATGCCATTCGGCGGGTCTGTCAGTTCTTGGCGCGCGTCCAAATTAAATTTGCAATTTGTACGTTAAAAAAATGAATAATTTCAAATGTTTAATAGTAGATTGTAAATTCCATTTGATTTAGCTAACAGCATCAACATTTTCTAAGGCAGCAAAATTAAATTTTAAAAAAACTGCTCGCATTCTATATACCCCCTGTTAAGTCCTATGAGAGCATCAATTTGGCGGAGTCCTTGAGCTCGAGCATGCAATCATTGATATGAATTAAGATTCCAAGATCTTCAGCATAAAATGAAATACTTCAAGCGTATAAATTGCACTTAGGTTTTCGAAGCTTACTTTGAAAATGCTTAGACGTCAAATCTTGATTTTTTAGCTGAGTTCCAAATTAAGCCATGTAATTCAGAGAACCACCTAATTGATAAGTTTAAATCAGTGCATTTTCTCAAGAGAATTTTCGGGAGAATTTTTTGTAATTTAGATCTGAGTAACATTTGTGAGTAGTCGTTTATTTCACTAAAGCGACAAAGACTTGTGTATCTGACTCAATAAAAACAATTCACTGAGCAGAAAACCAACGAAAGTTCTTAAAGGGATGAAATATTTAAAACAAAATGCGCACACAGCAAATGCAAGAAAATTAAAATAAAATTGAATCGAAGACTATTGGTAATTGGTCACGATTTTCGCATGGATTGCAAAATGTTTGCACATAAAAAAATTTTGCTGGAATGGAAATTTTTGTGCAGCTTTTTTCGTAGCTATCGCATAATAGCGTAATACGTTTCTCTGGCCACGCCCACACATTGGCTGCCTTCAATAAGTTTTTAAGAATTGGCTAAACTTTCATTGCACTTAAAGAGTACATTTTGTGTGCTGCGTAGTTAAAGCTGAACTCGATCTGTTTTTGTTTGTTAAGCGTCATCAATTAGAACCAATCAATCAATGTGCATAATTAAATTTCTCATTAGGCGCAGGGCAACAAGTTAAACAGCAACAAAAAGAACATCAACAACAACTGCTCAAAGCCACAGGCAATCATCAATTGAAGTTCATGTTTCTTTCTCTGGCATACAATAATATATTATATATGTATGTGTTTACAGGAGCAGCTCTCTGATGCAGACACATTTTTATTCCATTGTTGCCACGCCCAGATGCCGCATGTACCATGTTTACATTTATAGCTGCCCATTAATTGCTGCGTATCCGTTGACGTCTTCATTTCTGATTGATTCATGCTGTTCCATTGTTTTTCTTGGCTTTTTTTCCACCTTGACTTGTAATGGCTTTCGCTTGCCAAACGTTGCAAGTCCGGCAGATGAATTTCGTTAAAGTCAAGCAAAATATAAATAACTAGCGGGTATAGCCCGGCCTTGCCCGTGGCACGTATGCTATAAAGTCAATGTTCTCAAAAAGCTTTGAAAATTACTTTGAAACTGAACGGACGATAATCAACAACTTTCATACAAACGTTTTCTGCCATTTTACTACTGTTGCGAGTGGAATTTCCCAAATCGCTGAAACACGTTTTCATTATATTCTAATGTAGAGTTTTGAAAATAGGTTTGATTCAAATCGGACACAACCCTAAATTCACAAAACAAAAATCTTTAAAATGCACTTCCCACCGAAGGAGCTTTCCCGAAACCGCGCCTTAACGTGCACCTCCATCACATAAGGTTACTATAGTACAAATTTTAGCCTTCTAGCTGTTACTGTTTGGGCTGTGCGTTGATCACCAATCAGTCAGTCAGTCAATCAGTCAGTCCATCAAGACAAACATTTTTATATATAGAGATAACAACATAGCGTATGCTAGGACTTCCTGCTAGCCTGTGCTCATATTTGATATATCAAATAATTAAAGTCTGATATATTCTGTGACAAGGTAAATAAAGCACAGCTGAATCGCCTGACCCTGCTGCTGGTATTGATAAATAATTGCATTCTTTATGGTCGGAAAGATGTTTATAAATCCCGTTGTATACGATTTTAATTGGTACAGGGTACTTGACAAATTTGATTCACCTGTTTCTGTCACAGCTACAGCGGGTTGTCTCAGACCTGCGCAAAGTACCGAAATGCTCCCTGGGGCGCCGCTCAATGGAGAAACATTTAAAGTGCCATTCTGACCCGCATATATGACTAAAGTGCAGCTCAGGCACACGCCATAAGGTCGAGGCCGTTATATTAACTCATATAAGTACTCACGTTTATGTTAATAGGCTGGTCCAGAGAGTTAACGGGAATTTGGCCGTTTCTGGCAAAAACTGCCCAAAGTGCTTGGCATCAAAATCTGTGGCAAATGACGCGGTTTAAAAAGCATAGCAAAATATGAGAAATACTTTAAAGTAATGACCAAACTGACCTGCTTTCGACAATCTATACTGCGTTGCTTTAAAAAGTATTTTTATTGAGCGCTTGTGGCTAAAGTGGACCCATTGCATTCCCATCAAACGAGCTGGCATCGTTTAATATACACTCCAATATAGTGTTCAAATGAATGACAGTTTCGATGTGTGCACATTAATCAATAAAAAAACACGTATCGAATTGAGAGAAATCCACTTGGCGCAGCATAACTTGAATTTAACACAACGCTTATCACGCATCCGCCGCATTGTACAGTCAAATATTTAGTCCTGCACATATAACACACACACACACGCGCGGGCGCTCGTGTATTTGAGTGGAAGGAAGTGCCATCAATTCGCAGCGAATTGCAGCAGAGCTCTCAAATTATTTGCCATCAAATTCTATTGATTTATTAATGCCGCTCATCATTCGACAGTTCCCATAAAGTTGACAACGTTATCCGTGGCCATATCGAATGTTCACCGGGCACCCGCATTGCACACATTAATTTTAAAAATGTCTCAATAAAAATCAATATCAAATATATTTTGTACTTTATGGCTTTATTAAGGTATCGTCGCTTTGGCAATAAAAAATAAAGATTGTCGCATTGCCCTCGAGTGAAATTCGTTTGAAATTGTTTTCTATACAAGTTTTTGGCCAATAACTTGCAAAAGGCTGTACATTATATGGTATATAATAAAAAATATTTATATTATAGATGTATACTGCGAAATATTGTTAAACTTTAAAGGGTATTTTCACAGTAACCGTTAAAGTAAATGGACATTTTTTAAAAATTCTTTAATTTGCGATGCCAAATCATGTTAAACAGTTGCCTCAAAAAAGGGTGCTGAAAATGCATTTCTTTTTTTGTTGCTCGATGTTTTAAATTGCCTTCTCTCTACTTTTTTTCTACTCACTATTTTAGCTATGTGCTCTCTTTCTCTCTCTCTCTTTCATTACACTCCCGCATTTAACGCCCTTCTATGCAACTTTCATTTGCTCAAGTAATGCTCATTGCTTAAGTGAAGCCTTTTTTCGAGTTGTCTAAAGTTTTGAGTGCTCTTAAACAAATGACAAATTGCTCTTGTTTATTATACATATTTAGTCATTAAATAATGTCGTCTGGCTGGCGCCGTAGCCCATTGAATGCAAATTGTTCCATTTGTTTGCTTAGCTCTTAAATTGAAAAGGTCTCTGCCACATTTTTGATATTACCACAAAAAATGCTGAAGCATATGTGTAGCTTCAGGTAAACAATAAGCCAAGTGTCATTCAGGAATGCAGCAGTTTTGGCCAAGTGTTGTTCTTTTGCTCCGTGTGTGCTGTTGTTGAAAACTTGATCAAATAGTTGTGCACACACTTGGGTCTGTTAGACAGCTCATTTAGCTCGCACGCCCGAGAGTATGCTTCACAATTTTAATAATTTATTAAGGTAAAACCATTTTTGGCTTTTTAACGTAAATTGACATTGAGTGGCAAGTGAAATATGGGTTCTTTTTGCTATTGTCGCTGATGTAGTTGTCGTTGTAGCTGCTCTCGTTGCTGTCTATGGCAAGTTGTTGAACCCATTCACCTGAGCTCGTGTTGGTGTTGCAATTGTTTTTTTTGCCTAACACATCGCTTGACGTATCTATGGAAACTCTGACAGTTGTTTTTTGTGTTGCCTGCCAACAAGTTTTCGGCTTTTAGCTTCAATCTCTCGACTGTGGTTTGGCCTGAGTGCGCACTTGCGTTAAGTTGGCTTGGTTTGACTTCTGGTCTTGGCTAATGGCTCATTCAGCTGCTAATAGAATTATGTACAATTGTACAAAGATCAACTTGAATATAAGCAGCTCGCTAATATGTAGCTGGAAGATGTTATTTTCTAGGCGAACAGCTAGTCCAATTGCTGAACATTTAACCAATTGTATAAATATTTATACATTTGTTGCAAAATAAACGGAGCGCATTTCTTATATACTGTTTTTAGCTGCATATGTTTTAATTTAGACTTGTCTTAAGTTAAAATTGAAATTAAATAAATTGCTATTATCCAATTGGACATATGCCTTATATAAATTAAAATAAGTTATTTTCATTGCTTTTATTCGGACTCAGTAAAATGATGTTTACTTTGTCATTTATTTATATTTCTGAATAAATAGTCTTAAGGTTTTGTAAACCTATTCAAAATATTCATGCTCCTGCAGTCCTGTGAATGAATCAATATATTCCTCTTGATAGTCAAAACCATTATGATGCACATCCTGATTGGGATAGTCCGCCACCCTGAAGTGGGAGTACATCAGCAGCCAGGGCAGCAGCAGCCACCAGGTGAACCCCGAACTCGTCCCACTTAAGAGACTTAAGCTCCCAATTGGGCACATTTAGTTGTCGCTGCGGGTGAGCTGTCAATGATACCAACTCGAGCTGGTCCCATAAATGAGAGCGCATGAACGGCTCTGTGTCCCTTATGTGGGTCAGTTTGTGCAGCTGCCTTTGGGGTTGAGCAAACTGCTTTATACACACATACATACATACATACTTACATACATACAATGCTCAGAATGTGTCTAACCCATATTTATGTTAGCTGGGGAAAAGCATTCCTTTGTTGCATACTTTAAGGCGATGCTGATATTTTCTGCCGGTATTCTGAGTGATTTTTTTTTTATTAGAAATTCAACTGTGATTGAGCGCTTGACCCGGGCTAAATGCACACAATACCCAACAATATTCAATAACAAATATTATTTTAGGAAGAGAAAAAATTATGATTATAATAATAAATATAATAAAGAGCACATATTAACCCTAGCCGAGGCCCAAAGAATAAACACAACAGCAAAAATAAAGGTTAGGGGGTATTTGTTGCGCTCGTAACTAATCCAAATTGTTTAATTGCTTAAACTTATCAATTGAAATTAAATAATAATATTAAAATAACTAATCAAATGTCTGCATTTACCTCTTTCATTGCAGGCCAAGAACTGAGCGCCAAGTGGAGTGAAATTATGCTGTTGCCTGCGCCGCGAATTGTAGCTTAAGTGGGCGTGGCGTGGTATTCATGATGCGACTGGCGAAGCTGACGCAAAGCTTAACGCTCAAAAATGCAACGCAAAAGTGCACGGATCCGTCGCACGCCAAGGTTGACAGGGGCAGGGGCGGGCAACGAACTCAACTCTTAAAATCGATTCCACTTTTTTGTTTAACTAAATGCATGTCTTTGGCCTCATTGTTACTTAAGTCGTTCTCTTTTGCACGCAGCGTCACGGGAGCAGCAGCAGCAACGGTGCGGGGCAGAGTATTGGTAGCGGCGCCAACGTTAACGGCCTGGCGGCCACAGCGACAGCGGCAAGAAGCAGCAGCAGCAGCGGCGGAAGCGGCACCGGCACCGGCTCCGGAAGTGGCAGTGGCAGTGGCAACACCAACAGCAGCAAGCGCAAGTCAAAGCCAAGGACAAAGTGTTTCGGTGGCACAGTGTTTCGCTGTTGCCTACCTTGTCGCGGGGGCGGCTCCGCAGCCCCCGCCACAAGTCCGCCCCAAACACCCGCGCAGACACCGGACGAACTGAAAACGAAGACACAGCCAGCAATTCCAGAGACGCAGGCACAGAGCGAGCTGCCGCAGCAGCAGAAGCAACAGCAGCAGCAGCAACTATTAGACACAGACTTGGAGGCTTGTCGTGCGGGCGAGAAGAAGCATTCGCTTGCTGATACGATTGGCACCTCGGTGACCACGCCCATATCTCTAAAGACACTCATCAACGACGTTGACGAGGACTTAGAGCAACAGCTGACCGCAGCGGACATTGCAGCCGCCAGCTTGGCCAGCGGTTTGGTAGCCAGGCGCGCCGAGCCCGAAACTCTCAGTGACGCTAGCGTCTCACCCACCGTGGTGGTGCTGCAGCTGTCCAGCACTGTGACAGCTAGCACAGCGCCCAGCCTGACCCTGCCGGAAGCGACCAGCCTGACGACAGTAACCACTGCAGTGGCGCCAACAGCAACGCTGCTAGCCACAACCACCAGCGTTTCCTCAGCATCGCCGTCGCCCAGCGCCGTCTACACAGTTAATCAGCAGTCCAGCAGCAGCAGCAGCGCTGCAGGAGCAACAACAGCTGCAGCTGCAGGAGCAGCAGCAGCAGCAGGTGGACAGCGTTGCAGCTGTCAGCCGCAGACCTCACCACTGCCGCACATTAAAGAAGAGGAGGAATCCGAGCATCAGCAACAGCTGCAACACGCCAACAACCGTCAGTTGGGGAACAGCAGCCCGATCAAGGGTCTTGAGGAACCGCTGCCGCCCATTACCATTGCAGGTGGCGGATATTGCGGCAGCTGCGAGAGTGTGCATCACAGTTCGGGCACCTCATCCTCGGCAACGGCTGGCGGCAGCGCGCAGCCAGAGTACGGCGGCGCCTCGACGCCCTCACCGCGCATAAAGCTCAAATTTCGTAAGCCGCACAAATCGTGTTGGTCGCGTATTGTGCTCACACCGATTGGCAGCACCGGCGGCGGCGGTGGCGGTGGCTCATCCTCGGCCACAGTTATTGGCAGCAATTCAAACGAGACTTTGGCCTCAAGCGGCAGCACCGGCAACACCACCACCAATACCAACAACAGCAGCAGCGTCAGCGTCGCTGCCCATCATCGCTTGGCCTCGTCTTCCGCCTCGGCACTCGCCTCGCATCCCAGCAACTCGCAGCTGCTGCCCACCACCAAAATGCAGGCCGAACAGGGCTCAATCGGTGATCTCCAAAAGTATCACAGTCGCTACCTGAAGAACCGTCGTCACACCCTGGCCAATGTCCGGTAAGTAGACAGCCAATCAATATCTATATTTAAGTAGCTGGTATATCCAGCCCTGTCCGGTCCAAGTTCTTTGCATTAAATTTTCCCCTTTGCTCAAGAAGAGGTGAATTTATACCAAATGAATTTACGGAATCTTTGCAAATTAACTCATATCCCAGTTTCGCCCGTTCAACCACATTTTCTATCCAAGAAGGGAATCGTTGACAATGCAAAAAGTGTGAAACATCTCTTAAATGCATATGATAATATTCGAGCTATGCTTAGAAAACATTTCTAAATCTAATATCGATATTTATCGATATCATTGAAATCGAAATCGATATCAAGGCGGACATGGCTGGACTTACTCAGCTCGTCGTCGAGATCCAGAATGTACATATACTTAATGGAGTCGAAGATGATTACCTGTCCCCCTCTGCCCGCATCCAAAGAGTTTATGGCATTGAAGTCTACTCAGAATTCTTCTCTAGCAAATGCCTTTATGTTTAAAGCTTGAGTATGTATGCTTTAACATAGAATGTGTTTGAGTTTTATAATATTTCAATTCAAGCAAAAAGTCTTAAAAGTTTTATAGCATTGTGTGCCCAACAGTGTTGTGAAATGCAGCGAACATTACTTACGAGCTAATTACTTGGCCAACAAGAGCTTAAGGTCTCCTTTATAATTCAGTGTTGCGAATTTTGCCAAGCCTGTAAATAAAAGCTTTAATGCCAAGTGGAAAAGCAGCTTGAAAGATTTTACATTGTATTTTCGTTCAAATATATATTGTGCTCGCTTTTGAAATACCTTTTTTTAAAGATGTCGGCGTGTCAGACTAGCAAGCGAGAAGTCGACGGTTCAACGCCATTGTTATGAACTATTATTGTGGCGGGTAATTTTCAATGAGTGAAGTATATAAAACCGCGGAAATGGAGTCGTTCATTGTGTTTAAGCATTGCCTTTTCAAATGCGTTGGGCGGAGGGGTGATGGAGATGGGAAGCTCGCGGTTACAAAGATGCTTGTTGGAAATTATAAGTCGAAACGCACGCGGTTAAAGTCGCGTTGTGAAATGCTAGTAAATTATAAAATAAATAATGCTCCAAGCGAAAGTTTGATGAAAACTTCCAGTCTTACGCAACACTTAAAGTGACGCCTACAGTTATGCAATACTTTTTTGCACAGCTTCTGCTGCTGCTTGCTTCTGGCATTGTGTTGACTTTGGCCTTTAAAATTGACTATGAACAGCTCGCGCCGCTATTTAAAAAAATAAAACAAAAAAAAACTGGAAAGGCGAAGGCAAGAGAGAAAGAAAGAATACCAAAACAACAAAACCAAAACGAAAGCAAATAACATGAAAATAAACGGAATACAAACAAACGCAACAATATTATTATTTAATTTGTCAATATTTAGACAAATGCGGTGGCGGCTGCTTAAAGCCAGACTCATATATTTTTTTTATCTTGTCGCAACGAAACGCGTCAACTCTACACGCATTTGTGTGCCGGCTACGTGGCGTATGCGCTATTTATCCCTGAAAACCAAACAAATGAAAGAACACTGCACAACGAACTTGGCTCAAAAGTTTGAGAACCAGCCAATTAGCGACTTACAATCAAATCAATTTGCAGTTAGTCAACTTAATCGAATCGACAAAGTTAAGTGACACAAACTTTGGCCCGAACACTGACATCAGGGCAGACCACAACAGCCGGAAGCCATAGACAGTAGAATACAGACACAGACTCAGTAATTGAGTCGGCTTCACCTGTATTGTATGTCTGGCACAAAGGCTGCGTAGTTAGGGCCAACAAAAAAAAAAAAGAAAATCCCAATGCATAATTGAATATGTTTTGACAATAATATCGCCAAATGAACCGAATGGACCCCGCTTCACATTTGTAAATTGAATAAATAAATTGCATAAATTTTGCAAAAGCCTCTCTGATTATTTCTGCAGCAAATCAATATATTTATTTGTTTGACTTTTGTTTATTATTTGGCATGTGCAGGCTTTCTGTTGTTGTTGATTTAAGCTTTACACAATTTCCAATGAACTGCAATTATGCTTCTCTTTTTTTGTCGATATGGAAAATTGAAAATTGAAAATTAATGGAAAAAACAAATGAAAATGTTTCAATTAAATAAGAATTAACGCATCAATTGAATTTCGTTTATTTTATATTGTTGCAATTAGAGCACGTACAATTTACTTTTCATATGCTTGGCTGCTAAATACCCTGCATTTATTGCTTAAGTGCCCTAATACGACGTTATATTTTGTTGCTTACTCAAAGTTGTTTACTCAAGGTCGAGTCGTAGAAATATTTTAGTTATGCCCTTCTCAACAACTGGGCTACTGAATTCCAAGTAGATTTTAACATATGCATATTAATTCTCATACATCAAATGCAGCACAAGTTCAACTTTTATTTATTTTTTTTCTTTTTTTTCGCCTGTATAAAATCAAGTATATTTTTATTACGCGCGAATCCTGATGCAGTCGACCGCAATCCACCTCGCAGCACTTGTGAGTGGAGAGCTTGCACATGCAGAATGCCAAAAAATTGAAATTTCGTGAGCTAGTTAATTGAAACGAAAAAATTCGATAGCCGAAAAGAGTTCAATGTCAGATATCATGGCTTGTTGGTCAAGGCCGCGTCAGCGAGATTCGCATTCAGGGCCGGCTAGAAATCCTTGGGAGGATAGCACGGGTGTGCTTTTTGATTGAGATATTGTTACAGATGAAGCTCTCGGCCCGCTCTCGACTGTCTTTTCAAAAAGGCTTCTCAGAAAACTGACAAGTTCCCCCTTACCTCAGACTTACTCAGTCAAAACCTTGAGTTTGGTTGGAAAATCTTTACCTGGATCTTTTGTTTAATCACAAATTTGAATAACTAGTTTTCGTTTCAATCAAAGCTTTTAATATTCATAATTTAGATCCAAAAAAAAAGAAAGATTTTGATAATTTCAAATAGGATACAACACAATCGTTCAATATAATCCAGCAGTTCAGTGATTTAGTTTAGCCGCGTCTTCTGTTCCTAAGAGCGCGAACATTGTTGTTGTTCGCACGTCTATTGTTGTTTGTTGCGCGCCTGTTGTTGTTGCGTCTGGTGTTGTTATTGCGCCTGTTATTGTTGTTGTTGCGTCTGGTGCTGTTGTTGCGCCTGTTGTTGTTATTGCGCCTGTTGCTATTTTGCCTGCGCCTGTTGTTGTTGCTGGCGTTTGGTCGGCGAATGGGTGTTCTACGTGTTGTTCTGCGCACCGGCGCCTTAGTTGTCTCCTCCTCATCCGTGCCCTCCGTATCCGTATCCGTATCCGTATCTATGTCTGTATCAGTGCCTGAGTCAGTGTCAACGTTGGACTCGGTGCCGGTTTCAGTGTCGGTGTCGGTGCCGCTCTCGCTGCCGCTGTCAACTTCAGTATAATCATCCGTGGAGCCCGATTCTTCAGCATCGTCATAGGCAATTTCAGTATCTTCGGTGGTCTGTGCGGCCGCAGATGAGGCCCACAGGCAGAGGCAGGCCAAAAGCAGGAAACGCGAGCTGAACTTCATTATGTTAATCTTCCAAATGTCAACCTCAAATTGTCGAAATTGCAGAAGCTGCCAGCCACTTTTATAGCCAGCAGTTAATCTAAAGGCGTCAAGCATTTGTCAAATCCCAAAGCCTTTATTTGCTCAACTTGCGAGATTATAAATATGTGAATAGAACGATACACTTTGAAATTGGGTATGGAAAAACTCCATACAATGATCAGGTGATCAAAACAATTGAGTATTAATGAAACCGACAGCTGTGCGAATTGATTCATATGCACACAAATAAAAAATTTGAGAAGAACAATCATCATTAAAGTCATAATATGTTTGGGCTATGTTTGCTGCTTAAATAAAAACGAATTCATTTGTTTTTGAAATGTATAACACATTCTTTGGATTTCAATTTAAACTTGTGGCTGTCGGCCACGCTTTTCCTGCTAGTCAGTTAATTTAAAGTACTCCCAATATTTGCAGAATATAGTAAAATTTAGTGATACAGCACTTTCTTAGAATTCACTTGTGTCAATATTAAATAGTTTGCCGGACTAACTCAAAGACTGACTTGATGGTGATCAATGCACAGCCTAAACGCTAAGGGTTAGGAAGCTTGCATTCGAATCAAAATAGGGTTTTTAAAAATCCGGCTTTTTAGCATGAGTAATCGGTGGTCAAGGTATAAAAAAAAACAAGTCGGACCAGCAAGCGTGAGGTCACCGGCTTTGACTTTGTATCTGGTGGGAATGGCATAATAATTATAGGGACCACTTGCATTTGAAGCAATATTCATATGAGATGAACGATGTTGCGGTTGTTCCTACTACTGCGACTACTACTTATTATATTATATGGCGCTGTTCTTTACTTTGACATCGCAACAATTTCTTCAAGCAACAACTTTCCTAACCCCTGGAACCCAATCCTTTGATGCTCGGATCATTTACAGTCTGGGGCAGTCAATAGGCGAACTGTTTATATATTAATAACATAAAATAACATCGCCATCTGTCATTAAGTCAACTGGCGAATATACCGAGATCCAAAAATGGAAACAGACCTCTATGGGTCACTGCCTGAGGATGAAAATAACTCTGTTGCCCCCAAAGTCGAAAAGGCCAGCCTTTGACTGCCCTGCCTGCAATTGCTATATAAAAGTTGCAACAGCCGAACAAGAGCAACAGTTACCTCAACTGCTCTACGATGCGCATCTTCTGGTTGTTCGGCTTATTGACAGCTCTTCTGGTGTCCCAAGGGCCTGGGGGCGGCGAGGCCAGCTGTGGGTGTGAAATTACAACGACGCCGTGTCCTACGACAACGACGCCATGTCCTACGACAACGACGCCGTGTCCTACGACAACGACGCCGTGTCCTACGACAACGACGCCGTGTCCTACGACAACGACGCCGTGTCCTACGACAACGACGCCATGTCCTACGACAACAACACGGTGTCCAACGACCACAAAGAAACCGTGTGAAACGACGAAGAAGCCGACTCCTCCAACAGAGAAACCGACAAACCCACCGACAAAGAAGCCCACTCCTACTACAGAAAAACCATGTGAAACAACCAGGAAGCCGACTCCTCCAACAGAGAAACCGACAAAACCACCGACGAAGAAGCCCACTCCTACGACAGAAAAACCATGTGAAACAACCAGGAAGCCGACTCCTCCAACAGAGAAACCGACAAAACCACCGACGAAGAAGCCGACTCCTCCAACAGAGAAACCGACAAAACCACCGACGAAGAAGCCGACTCCTCCAACAGAGAAACCGACAAAACCACCGACAAAGAAGCCCACTCCTACGACAGAGAAACCATGTGAAACGACAAAGAAGCCGACTCCTCCAACAGAGAAACCGACAAACCCACCGACAAAGAAGCCGACTCCTCCAACAGAGAAACCGACAAAACCACCGACAAAGAAGCCGACTCCTCCAACAGAGAAACCGACAAACCCACCGACAAAGAAGCCGACTCCTCCAACAGAGAAACCATGTGAAACGACAAAGAAGCCGACTCCTCCAACAGAGAAACCGACAAAACCACCGACAAAGAAGCCGACTCCTCCAACAGAGAAACCGACAAACCCACCGACAAAGAAGCCCACTCCTACGACAGAGAAACCATGTGAAACGACAAAGAAGCCCACTCCTCCAACAGAGAAACCGACAAACCCACCGACTAAGAAGCCCACTCCTACGACAGAAAAACCATGTGAAACGACCAAGAAGCCCACTCCTCCAACAGAGAAACCGACAAACCCACCGACACAGAAGCCGACTCCTCCAACAGAGAAACCGACAAACCCACCGACAAAGAAGCCCACTCCTCCAACAGAGAAACCGACAAACCCACCGACAAAGAAGCCCACTCCTCCAACAAAGAAACCATGTAAAACGACGAAGAAGCCAAGACCACCGACTAAGAAACCATGTAGAACGACAAGGAAGCCCCGCCCACCAACAAAGAAACCATGTAAAACGACTAAGAAGCCCCATCATACAACAAAGAAACCGTGTGGAACGACAAGGAAGCAGCACCATACCACAAAGAAACCGTGTGCACCGACGAAGAAACCGAATCCTACCCCGAAGAAACCGTGCGCTACAACGAAGAAGCCGTGTGCCCCGACGAAGAAACCGTGTGGTCCGACAAAGAAACCCCAGAAACCTAAAACTTGTAAGCCCAAATGTAAGACTCATCGCCCAACAAAGAATCGTAAGCCATCAAAAACTCCACGACCAAAATGTAAAAATCTCCGTCCACTACAGAAATGTCCCCAGAAAACTGCACCACCGAAATGTAAGAAAGCCACCACAAAAAAATGTCCTTCACCAAAACAACCGCCAGCCTGCCGTAAACCGCTTCCCCGACGACCTATCAGAAAAGCGACTCCTCCACCACCACCAAGACGCAGACCAGCTGATCGACGACCACAAGGAAATCGATGAGGGCACACTGAACGGGACTGTTTGAAATACTTTGATTACCTTATACTTTTTTGTTAACCTGTTTTTTTTTCTTATGACATTGTTGAATTCTTTTAAAAGGTTTAGGTTACACTTGTTAATACAGGCATGATTGTCTCGTTAACACACACACACATAGTATTCATATTAACCAATATATATTCGCAAAAAGCATTCTTTTGACTTTTCTCAAATGTGCCATAGCATTTGTCGGTGTGGGGAAAATCCATAGTATTCCAATTGGTTCTTTAACTTGCAACATAATCGACAAATAACTATCGATAAATATCGATGCACTCCTCTTTAGATGAGTTCTCTATGTGAACTAGACAATTGAACGGGGACAATTTGGGTTTGAATCCCCAGCTAGTCTATTATGTTTGTCAAATTCGACAGTTTTATTCAAGCTGGTTCAAATCCCCGGTTAGTGTTCATACAACAAAAGCCATACAAGACTATGCTATTTGAACAACTGAGCAGAGAGGATGCTGGTTCAACTCAACAGCTTAATGCCAGTTACTTGAGTGGTATTGACTTACTGGCACCAGAGAGAACTATTTTGTAAAATGTTTTCTTCTTTTGACAATGCTTTGTTTCTGCCGTTGGACAACTTGAAGTTGAGCCATATGGACCGCCAAATTCTATCAATTTCACACCCAATTGGAGCCGTCACCCGGACAATATGCACTCGATATACTGCGTGGACAATTTAATTTACATAATTCCAATTGATGGCAATCAACTGTTGCGCATTCTCCATACGCTGGCCCCAAGCTCAAACCCCTAGTCGCAGCCGCAGTCGCAGCAGCACACAGCATACAGCTTGGCAGACTGGTAGCCTGGCACCCCATCCAAACCCTTGCTGAAGTACTTTTGTCTCATTTCCGCTAAGCTGCTCTGACGGTCTCGTGCCGTTTGGCCCTTCTATTTTGCTCCAGCCATCCTGACAGCGTTTTCCCAAGCCCATTTGGGGTCCTTGGCAATAATTTACGCTTGAATGACGCTTCGTTATTGCTAGTCATTGAACTTTAGCAAATGTGGGCGTGTGAGCTGTGTGTGTGTGTGGGTGTGTGTGTGTGTGCAACTGCTGGACAAGTTGGCCATAGTCCGTAGCGAACGAAAGAGTATTTGCCTCATATTTATAGCTGCACCTTCTGAGGGGCTGCTACACTCTTTGCCTTTGCCAGCGAGTGAAAATAACTCTTTCATTTAATCAATAAAAACGTACATGAGAAACAATTGCTGAGCCCATTGGCAGCAACAATGACAGAAAAAGCTGTACAATTAAAAGAACTGCTATAAATTAATATTAATAAATATGCAAACAACAAATGAGAAAGCGAGAAAGACAACTGATATGATATTCCTATTCTTTAATTTAACCAGGACACGTGTGTTCACTTGTTACACACGTGCACATGCAATAAACATGAATTAAAGAACAATTTAATTGGTTATTTAAGTCCCATTAACAAATTGAATGCTTATGTAAATAAATCATTTGAATTTAATCATTTCCAAATTGGTTTTAACCTCGTACTTGATAAACCTCAGACCTGCAGATGCGAAAATCTAACAAGCTTAATGGAAGTGGCTCAACCAAAAATCTGCGTTAAATTACCGATTTTTTTAAGATAAAGGTTTTCGTTTAAAGTTGAAACAGAAAGCTTTGATTTCTTTAAGTGCTTTACGTCTAAAATCCTTGGTACAAAAGAAAAGTGGTTCAAACTGTTATTTCAAATAGCTTCTGGTGTAAGGTTTTACAACTAGATCAAGCTTTTGAAGCTCAAAGTTGCATATAAGCTTTTACGACCGCTTTTTAATGAAGCCTTGTGAAGCTCAAAGCTGTTTGCGAAAGCTGTTTAACACAGCCTCGCTCCATAAATATGCAATAGCCAGTTAAAAAACCAAAGTGAAAGCACTAAGCTTTCGCAGCTTTCACCACAATGCGAAAGCTTTGCACTGACGCTGGACTACATGGATCTGGACCACGCTGCGTATATGTTATTTAATACCAGATATGCCCTTTGAATTAACTGTAGCTGTTGCTAGGACTGGATGTCGAGCTGGTAGCGAAAGAACTAAAAAAAATTACACCCACAAAGAGCTGCAACTGACAGTCATGACATTTAAAAAAGTACTATTTATAAATATATATACGCTTGTCTTATGTATATTCTTTGCGGTTTTGATTACATTCAGGTTAAATTAGGCCTGAACTTCTCCATTATTGTATATTTCTGGCAATGGCAACATATTCATATTTAGTTGTTACACAACCAACACTCAGACATAAGCTCGATGTTACTTGTTCTCGCTCTTTCCTCGAATGTATATACATTTTTTGAACACATAGCGATGCGAGAACTGCAATTCGTAGATTTTCATGCGAACAATCTTTTATATATATATATATATATATATATCAACATCTTACATAAAGCCAAATAACATGTTTTATTTTCTCTCTCTCTTTTATCTTTCAGGTAAGTTTGCCCCCTCATGTACCTAAGACGTAAGTAGACACTAAGTTTGATAAGCATTGGGCAAGTGGCATGTAAAAACTTTAGTTAATCGTGGGCTCCATAAACGGAGTTGCAGCCAAAGTAGGCGCCTCCGAATCTTCCAGGGAGGGGGGTCTGCACAAAGCTATTTTAATAAACTTGGCAAACATTTGGGCCTTACCGCAGCCGCCTTTGCGGCAAGCGGCCCAATACGCACGCTAACTTCATTATGGTTTAATTACGCAACAAGGTCTGCGGCATACATATTAAGGCCGCCATCAAGCATGCCGGCACTGCAATTTGTGAGCGCTGCCTGAGTCAAAGGGCAGCTGGCAACATGTTCAATCAATTTCATTGGCGTCCTTGCAGCTGCAACTATACGTCTATGGTTCTATCAATAACAGAGAGTGAGCTGCGTGCCTTCCTCGCCCGTTCAACGTTTCCCAAACAATCTACAACTAAATGGCAGAACCTTTAATTGAAATCGAAGGGCACAGCAAGCTGATGCAAAATGTAATCAAAACTATGCATTTCACTTCCAAATGCAGCTCAAAGAAAATTGTTATTCGCCAACAAAATTTTGCTCATTCCCTTTGAGTAAAGCAGCTTATAAATCAAAAGGCATGCGCTAATCCTAAAATGACTGTGAACGAGCATAAATATAACTAAGTATGGCCATTATAGTTAATCTTCCTCATTAATTACTTTGATTATCATAAGCCACCAATTGATTTATATTTTGAAATTCTTTAAAGTCTTTTTCGGCGACCTTCCTAGACTTTAGTTGAAGGTTTGGAGATTCGATGTTTAGACTTAGGAATTTAAATAACATATTGCTTTATAATTCTTCTCATTTGACTGAAGAGGTTGCCTTGGTCTATGTTTACCTTTCCTCCTGCAGCTTTTATTACTGCCACACGTAATTTCTCTGCTGTCTGGAATTTGCGTTCGCCAGCTAAAGCTCCTTTTGTTCTCGACCGCACTTAGGATCGGCAATGGTGATGGCCAAAGCCGCCTTACCTGGTGCCAGCAATTCAAAAACGATTCGCCTAAGGTCCAGCAGCATTTAGTTAAACCTCCCATTTTCGTATTCCTGTCACAATCTTTTCGACTGTTTTACGTCGAGAGGACATTCGAGACGAGTTTTTGACATTCTGGTCACTGTCACAGTTTATTTTCCTCCGCTTCTAAATTCTTAGATCCGAGGTCTTAGACCGCGTCCAATTGAGTGCGAAGTGAGCCCAAGGTCAGTGCGAGTATTGCCGCACAAATGAAAACTCACAAGTGTTACAATTGCTTTGTTTAGTCTGTTTGTAGTCGGTTTAATTAGATAATCGGCTTCTGTTTTCCTTTGCAGTTGCATTTCAACTATGTATTTTAGAGCTTCTGTGGGCCAAGAGCCAGTTTAAAACACTTGAACAAACGCAAAACAGACCGAAGAAAGCTTTCAATATTATTGTAATTCGTATAATGAAAAACCTAAACTAAAGCACATTAAAGTAAAGTGTGAGCGGGAGAGAGTGAGAAATAGAGAGCGAGAGAAGCGGGAGAAAGCCAAAGATAACCTGCTTGTTACGGGATTTATTTAGAATATTTTTTTTTTTTTGTCTTATTTGATTTCAACTTCTCCATGGGGAGTTGTCAAGTGCAGTAGCTGTTGATAAATGTTTGGTAATTCTGTTAATCATACGCCGTGTTGCACAAGCCCCAATAAAATTCCAGTGCAGGTGCCCCCAAACCCTGAGCTCTGCAGTCGAAACCTCATCAGCCATTGTTGTCTACCATTTCTATAACTAACGCGCGTCTGGGATTTCGCAGCGACGGCGGCATCAGCGGCTGCTGCTGCTGTTGCTGCCACTGCTGGTGGTGGCGGCGGCGGTGGCAGTGTTGTTGGTCACAACCACATCATTAATGCTGCCAGTCAGCCGAAGGCAGCCAACATGTTGGCTAGAAGCATGCTTAGCAACATGTTTGCTTTGGCCCGGGCCGCAGAAAAAACTGTAGCTATACAGAGTCTCGTTTTGTTCTTGTCCCTGCGCTGATTGTATTTATTAGAGGGTGCTTTGATTGCAGACGTAATTGCAGCTAGTTGGTGGCTCTCGATACCAAGCACAGTGCTGCATTAATATTTATATGTTTTTCTTTTTGTATTGATTATTGTTATTGCTTGCATTCCTATATTTACCCAGAGCAACTTACAATCATAGACAATATTTTCTATATTAAAATAATCAAGTCCACTGTGCCTTTCAATCAGGCAACGCTTCACTGCATATCTCATTAAAAAGCCAATTAATTAGTTGGCAAAAGAATAACACTTGAAAACGGATTCGAAAAAGGTTCCTTCAAATACTTAACAAATATTGCTTAGCAGTTATATCTAACTCCTGCTGCTACTCTCAGTCGCACTGCTTCTGCTAGCCACACTGCCAAGCCTCTGCTTGTTTGACTCCTACTGTTCTTTCTGCTAATGCTGGCCATTAAGCTCACAAGCACACACGTCTTATAACAAAAAATACATTTAGAAATATAGTTTATAACTATATGCTTTACTTATACTAAAAACAAACAAATAACCAACAATGAATTTATGTACATAGCATGCGTTTGCTTTCTCTCTTTCTCCAATTAGATGTCTCACTAATGGAGCTGCCAAGTAGATAGTATGCTGAATGTCTGTCTGGAAACACCACACAGATACTCACACATACATGAGCACGCCATTTGAACTGTACAATAATTCTGTCGAGTAGCCTCGCTTGAGAGCATTTGAATTTACGTTTCTGCTTTGCCATTCTTGACGACCAAATCGAAATCCTCTTATGTTTGAAGTGATTTTCGTTCAGTTGGTGTCATAACCGATTTTCCAAACAATTCCTACTCTATTTTTTTCCTACTCTATTCTTTTGTGCCACTGTGCAGCATGTTGCTAGGGGTTACACTGCTGCTGCTGCTGCTGTTGCTGCCGCTGCTGCTGCAGTTTATTTATTTGCTCTTGCTGCTTTTGCTTGCTTTGTTCGCTCTTTTCGCAGTTGCCCACCAATTTCGTGCAGCAGCCAAACGAAGCCGAAAACTGTTAATGCCCTGCACCCATTTTCACGGGGTACCAAAAAGATATAGAAGACTTCAGAAAGTATATAGCTTCTCGATCAGCCGAGCTTATCGTCAAAAATTGATGAGTTAGATGCTTCAAATTTGTAAATATAATGTCAAGAATAAGAATTGTTTATTCATTAACTGCTCGAAATCGATCGGTCCTGAAAATTTAATTGAGATCGGACTATGCCCACCGAAGTCATTCAGAAATGAATTTAGAGAAAGAAGATGAAGAAGAATAAGAAGGATAAATAAGCTGCTTATGTATGGGTCCAAGAAATTTTGAATGGTTGTAACAACCACTCGGCCATAGGGTATCTTTTAGTCGTACAGTTCAACCTAGAGCACTTTTTCCATTTTTATTTTATTTATTTATTATTTTTTTTTTTTTTGCGAGCTGCCATGCAGCAAAAGCCGAAGAGCCAAAAAGCTGAGTCGGTGCAGCAAATGCCACTGCTGCTGCACTTTCATTTGCCGCTCGGTGTTCGTCGCTCGTCACTCGCAACATGTTGAAAGCGAACGTAAGGCGAACCGAACCGCAGCCGAGTTGCGACTCGTTGTTGGCTCGTCGGAAGTCACGAATCGCTGCCGCTTGTCAGTTGCGTAGCAAACGTCTAGCGTGAAGGTTTAGTAGCAGCGACTAGCAGAGCTAAATAGAAACCGGCGGCAGTAGCAGCAGCTAACTACCAGCAGCAGCAGCAGCAGCACGTGCATACAAAAGCATCAGCAAAATCATCATCAGCAGCAGCAGCAACAATTGCATCAAGCATCAAGCGACAACAACTTTAACGTGCCCGTTTGTAAAGTCGAGTGTTTTGCCATTTCTAGCCTCAGCACGATTGCTATATGGTATTTTTTTGTTTTTGTTTTGGTTTGTTTGTTTTTTTTTTTGTTGTGTGTCGCGTTTTGAGTGCAAAAGGTGCTATGAAAGCGAATCAAAGTGCACAGCCCTGGAAATGTGATGTGCGTGTAAAGGCGAAGCCATCGCGAGACTCTCTAAGATACTTGCTAGCATTTTGTGCAACAGCCAATAACAAAAACAAAAACAACAACAACAAAGAAACAGTACTTGTTGCAGGGCACAGAATCCATAGAATCAAAAAATAAATAAATAAATAAATGCCGCGTACAGTTTTTTTTTTTTTTATAAATTGTAGCACACAGATCGTGTCGGTGACGTTTTCATTTTGCCATTTTTTGTTTTGGGCGCCCCCTTGGCCATATATGAGCACAATGATTAAGGTATCGACTATGTGGCCCATATATGGTTGTTTCAGTTTATGTATACGGCCCAAGCTCTGAGCACGGCCCAGAGAATCGAAAAGTTGTCAAAGGCAGCTTTGTCTCTAGTGTGGGCGTCTCTCATTTCAGGCAATTCCCGATTTATTGCACCAAATTAATTGCTTTTATTGATTGTTGTTGTTTGTTTAGCATCAATTTTAAGCCGCTGCCTGGGAAATTTATATTGTAACTTATGGCCAGATAGCGAGAGAGAGAGAGAGAGAGTGAGTAAGTGAGAGAGCGACGCAATTTGGTGTTAGGCTAAATTTGTGCAGTATTTCGCGGATTATCGCTATGATCTACCTTGCTGAAACTTCGGTCAGGTGGGTCCACAGATAAGCAAAATTTCAATTAATCACAATGATTAATGTTAGCCTTAAATGACAGCCAAAAAACCAGAAGAAACAAAAATTGTTAGAAGCAAGCAGCCTCCATTTAACCAGATAAAATCTGGATAGTCAAGCTGTCGCTGGGCTGCCAGCCGTTGTCAACCGGCCAAGAGTCCATATATGTGGCATGACTCAAAGAAATCAAATTCAAAAGCTAACACACGGCAATAATATATTTTTCATATCACTTGCTATCAATTAGCGCTAGAAACGCGTCAACTCTAAAGCGCGATACGACACATGCTCTTGGCCAACTATTAAGGGGTTGTCGTGGGTGAAGGCTAGGGGGGGGGGGGGGGGGGGGGGGGGCTGCGGTGCTGTGTAGTGTGTTGGACATAAGTAGCAACTAGAGTAGATAGAGAGAGAGAGAGAGAGAGAGAGGGAGAACGATATCGTTGTCGACATTTTCTTAGAGAGTTGATCGCCTTAGCCCAGGCAGGCGAAAATGCGGCCGTCTGTCTACGAATTTTTGGCAGCAATCAAAATTATTGGACGGCCCCCAAAACAAAGGAAAACAACAACACCAACAACAACAACAACGAGAGCAGTAAACGCATTAAAACAACAATGTCTAGAAAAATTAACACAAATTTTTGCGGCAGCCGAAAACTATTTTAAAATGTTCATTAAGCGAAAAATGAAAAGCGAAAAGCAGTCTACAATTTTGCAACACATCTCACCGTAGTTCAAATGCCCTACAAATCTTATAAAGTTCTAACGATGGCAACAAATTTTTATGTATATATGCCCTAACTGAAGTTGTCAATATCTGTAGCCCTTTTTGTTCTTGTTATTATAATATACTTCCTGTCTTAAAAGATTATCAGATTATATTCTAGAGTATGGCTTTTATCTTATAGAATTCATCGCAGTGACTAAAGCGTATATTCCCTGCGCAATTGTATCTTATCGCATATATAGCTTAAGAATATCAGCTTTGATTACAAACGATTCTTATTTTTTTGTTATTTTTACAATTTCCAATCTTAAGTTCTTCAAAATCCGCCAAATATATAAACACATGATATAGCAAAACTAGATATGCTCACCAGATCATATTAAAGTCTAGTATGGCATTTCAGAGCGGGAATATAAATACATTTAATTTATTTATGGCAAGCCCAGCTATTTATCAGTCTGTCATATATATTGGTTTTCGAATAAAAATACGTTAAATTAGATAGCAAACAAAAAAAAAAAAAACAAAAAACAAAAGCAAAAGGCTCAGTTCTTAAAAGTTCTTAAGTTCTTTAACGAGGCTTATTCAATCGTTACCACTGTGACAAGTGAGGCAATAGCACTGATGTACTCAATGCAGGGTATGCCACAATATTGTCTGTGGAAATTCATCAAATTGTTTTCAGTTCTTGGGTTTTTGTTTTTGGGGCAATGCTAAGTGCTTGTGTCGCATAATTCACGCACAGCGTAGTGCAACAAAGTGTGCGTAGTTGTATCTCATAGATACGCGTTAAGCGTTTTGGGTGTCACTGGCTCTACCCCCTCCTCTCCCTCTCTATCTCCCTCACTCTCTCCCTCCCTTTCTCTCTCTCCCTTTCTCTATGTGTATCTGTGAGTCTTTGTGTGCTGGTTTGCAGCTGGGCTTGGGATTAGAATTTCATTTCGGTGGCCATTAGATGTGAAACTTATTTATTTATAAACACATACAACGCGCAGTCGAGTGTATGAATTCTGTGAAACAACGAAGACAGGCGACAAATTTTACGATAAAAATAAAAATAAACCAAAAGCAAACAGCGACCAAATCCGTTGGCCAGCCAAAGCCAAAAGGTGCAAAACAAGGACATAAAATATTTAACGAAAAATTAGAATGAACAAAAGAACGCAAAAAAAAAAAAAAACGAACAACCTAAAGAATATCATAATAATATTAATAACATGAGCAAAAGCCATTCTCCGTGTTTTCACTGCGTGCTTAAAATTAATTCATTCTTTTCTACTCTTTGCGCGTTAATTCCAACAGTTTTGGCCGCTTTTGCTGCCTTCAAAGCGGCCGCTTACCAAATTCCAGACAAGCATACCAAAAAATCTCTGAAAAGAAAATAAAAAAAAAAAACATCACGCATACGCATAAGTAAGAAAAAAAAAAAAAACACCAAACCAAAAGCTAAAAAGCAATTAAAAACGAAACAAATTGTGCCGTAAGTCAAGTTGGGGGCACTCGCCCAACTACCACACACCGAACCCCACAAGCAACTGCAAGAAAATAAAAAATACATTTAAAAAAATAAGGAAAATAAAATAAAAACAACAACAGAAACAACATACGCATCGCAACAACAGGAAGGTCGTCAGAAACAGCGATACAAAAGGTAATTTAACAGCAAACGGAATAAAAACTACAAATAATGTAATTAACTTTAAAATAATTAAAAAACTACAAATTGCAACTGAAACTCTAACTCAAACTCCAACTCGAAGCGGAAAACTGAAAACTCAAACGTAAACTGCAATTGAAGCTCGAAACACTCGAAATTTTGGGCAAAATATATTCGCACAACCGTCAAGGAAATACGGATCACACATTACGCATCCGCCATGTGTGCCCATCGAGAGTACAGGATATTTGTCTGTGCTCGTGTTTGTTGTTCTTGTTTGCATGTTCAACATTTGCACTTGGTTGCATTTAATTCAATTTGCGGTTAAATTTTGTTAGCCAACATCTCATGCTCAAAAGGGAAAGTTCAATGCGTTATATGCCGAATATATATATGTAGTACGTAATAAATAGCAATTATTGGTTGGGCCTTGTGCGAATGCAATGCCACGAACCTCATATTGTTGCCCAATGCAATAATGATGCACTTTTGTGACCATATTTATATATTCATAAAGTTTTCAGCAAATTTGATCTGCCGAAATAATTGCAATTAAATGCGGTATGTCATCATCGTCTTTGAGCAGGCCCACTATTTCTCGGGTACTCAGTACTCAGTATTTTACTTGCATTCCAATTGAAAAGCGAACAAAATTTCACACCTATCGATCAATAAAATTAAAGAGTCTTTTAAAGCTCATGTTACTTGACAAGATGCCAAATTGAGTTTTCTTTGCTGCACGGCTTCTGTCAAGTAATCGTCAACAATTGTGTTGGCGACACCTCAACGACAGCCTGACAGGGCATGCTGATATTTAATGAAATGCATAGTTAACTGTCAGCTTCCAGATGTTTATTTTTTTTAGCTGCTGACATACGTCTGCATATTTACATGTATGTGCATTCTTCTTCAGGCAGCCGTAGTGCATGCTAACTTTACACAGGCAGCTGAGGATGCTGAATAAATTGTTAAAATGCTTGTTAACTTTGACAGTTACTTGACTAAACTTGACTAAATCCTGAGAGGTGGCATTCGCTTCGGTGGATAAATTATCATTTATATTATTTTGAGTTTATCCAAGCTGTGAAGAGGCATCAAAAGTTGATTAACTTGCAAATCATTTGTGCATTAGATTGGTAACAATGATTGCAACTAATTTGATTCAATTAAAGGCCCATGCATGCATTTTCTATGTGACTTTAAGTGTTTACACATCCACGCGCACGCACACACACACACAAACACTCACTTGCACTCAGGCGTCAAAGCTGAGGCGCCACTTGTAAGTCTCTCACACACACACGCACGCACATACGCACACCCAACTGCAAATGCAATTGCTGCAGCTTCTTCTCCTGCTGTTGATGAGCCAGATAATTGCCACATGATTGCCCTGTAATTTATACAATGCCGCACATAAGTTAGCCCACTTGCTACCTATTTGCGGTTTGATGATTTATTTTTCATGCATTTGATATGGCTGGCACTTAAGGTATATATATATATGTATGAATATATATATATATATATGAATATATATATTTTGGGCGGACTGTTTTGCCTACTAAGTTAATCACGTTGGAGAAATGCGACACGTTTCATAATCGTATCGCTGGCCGCTAAAGCCGTTTAAAGCAGCGGGTCTTAGCCAGGCCTGATAAGATAACTGTGCTCGCCCACGGGCACTAGATAGTTGAAAACAGCAGCGACTTATGACTCGGGTCTCAAGTATTGGGCCGCAACACGCACAAATTGTTTGCACTGTGCGACAACTTTTAACCCGAATGGCGTACAAGTTCCATGGCGTACAATGTGAATGCTTGTTCCAGTAGCAGAAATCTGAAAATCAATTAATAGGCGACATTGTGGCTGTGCAACATACTTTAATCAGCCGACATCCAGGCTAAGTTCGCCACCCCCTTCCTACGTCTCGCACTGTTGCGCTCTCTTTTCGAGATTTGAGCTGTTTGATAAGCGGCGACTCATGTGTGCGTCGATTGTGATAAGATTGAGATAAAGTGTTAACTTTAAACATGTGCCACATTCTAAATATATACTCTCAATAGGCGTCTGTGCGTGTATGTGCTTACTTCTCGACATGACTGTGCTTACTGCTGACTGCCAACTGCCAACTGCCACACTGCCAACTGCCAAGCGGCTGAGACGACGCCCTGCACTCGTCACAAGTGGCCTGCACTTCAGCGGCACTTAAAGGATTTGCATTTACACAGTGTCAATTACTGTTATGCAATTGCGACGGGCAGCCCACTCGAAAGCCGTAGCCAATCCGTTCGCTATCTAATACTCTACCAAGCAGACACTCTCGCTCTCTGCCTCTGCCGCTGGCTTACTTTAAATACATTTTGCAGTTGATTGGCAAATTAAGACAAATTTGTTGAAAATTGCTCACATTTTGTCATAGAAAATTGTAAAAATAAAAATCGGTTTGCCTGGCAGCTAAAAGATGGTTGTCTATAAATTATGGGTGGGTTTTTTCGTTTTGGGTGATTGGTCGGTTGCTTGATTGCATGGTGTGGCATGTGGCATATGCGTCTTAAGGGCAATTTACATTCAAATGAATGAAGCAAGCATCTACTGACGTTGAGGTTTCGCATGCTTCTGACACACACACACACACACACACACACACGCACACACAGAGTAACACACTCTGCCATTCATTTCCCCATTTGAAGTACATGGCTAATATGAAATGTAAGCATTGCGTTCTTTATAACCTTTTCTTACGCAATTGCAACAGCGTAAAATGCCACAGAACTCCCACTTGCAACTTGTGGCTACAGCTGCAACAGGATCCTTTCAAAAGGCTGTATTCATTTCATTCATATGCGTAATTGGTTTGAAACTGACGTTTGCTACTGCAAGTTCTCACATTCAGCACATTGTGGCTAGATCCAAGACCGGTGCGTGCTTATACAAACTATTCAAATGTTGCTCAGTACCCATTGAACATGTGTAAATATGATTACCGTAGCTTTGTGGTTGAACATGCAAACTATTAACAATGAAAGAGGTGCAATTTGCTAAGGAAATATATCCTCATATTTCATACGCATCCCGAGTTTATCAGTTTTTTCAATATATTCTTCCATTTCAATATAAAGTCGACAAATAAATATTTTAAGATTTGGTTTTTGAAGCATTATTTGAAGCTCATAAGAGCTGGTTATACCCAAAATTGGTATGTTGGCTCTTGGAAAGTGTACACAGATTTAAAGTATTTCATTTTTGTATGAGATATTAACGCCCAGGATATATCATCAGAATCGAAATAAAATATTCAATTATGGTTTAGGATCGGCTCTTCTTTGCTCAACACATCCGTTTCAAGGTTCGATTTTAAGTAAGCAACAAAAATAAATAAAATGGTAACCCGCTTCATATCGATTCACAGTATTCCCATGTATTGCAAAATTGATAAAAACAAAGCCAATGTCAAATATTTTATATAGAACCGAATTCATTTAAATGAGCGTGTGACTTTAAAGCTGCCAAAATTTCTTACGGTTCAAAAAAATGTTTCACCTTAATTGCAAAACATGCTGTTGTTTATATTACAGTCACACGTTATACAACACTCACACTTAATGAATGTGTTCATGGGTATTAAACACTTAATAAATACTTAAGTAAATAATTAGTATAAATTGTTCTATTTGAAGAATGTTTTCTCTTATACACGACTATTTCAATCAAAACCAATCTCTATTGTGATAAAGTGAAAATCTGTTGCGACACTCTCAATAATTGCTGGCATCAAATTACGCTTGAATAATCAACATGATTCAGTTTTATTCGTTGTTGAGCACTTGATGTCGAATAAATATTCGTGGCTCTTCGTTTGCCACCGACCATCCCGCCAAGCCCGATGTCAATCATTCATTTGGGTTTGCAAGTATATTTATTTGTACTTAGCATTTCCATCTAATTTGTCACTCAAGTTGCCTGTGCAAAACAATTTTCCTCAATTTTCTTGCATTCACTTAGCATTCACTTTGTACTCACAACACTGTTCGTTATTTTCAATTAACGTTGCTTTTCCTCGTGCTGGCATTTAGCTGGTCGGGCACTAATTACAAATTAAATTCATCATATTTTATAATGTCGAGCCGAATTGTTGCTGTTGTCGTGCATATGTCTGGCAGCGCTGCCAGTCTTGCCACTGGGTTAAAATTGTTTAATTTGCGATATTGGCAAATTGTTGGTGGCCATAAAATGGCTGACTTTTGGCCATACAAACTTTAACTTGACACAAATTGCAGGCCCTAATTTGCCATTAGCACGCCACAACAGCAACAACAACAACAACAACAACAACAGCAAAAAGAACAACTACAATAATAACAATAATGTCCAGCACAATAAATGACTACCGACAGGTTGGCAGCTTCGATTTGCGTCTCAGTTTGGCATTTTTTTCTCTCTCTCTCTCTTTTTTTATGCAAAATGGTTGCCCAACCTGAACCTGAGACCACACAAAACCTATAAATAATCAATATGTGCGTGCATTTGTGTGCACGCGCGCTTGTGTGTGTGTGTGTGTGTGTGTGTGTGTGCCATGGGAACATTTATGGCTGCCATTTTCTATTGGACGAGTTGATGCAACATGCCAAAAAGTGAGGCTCGCTTATTGATTGATTAGACAGGTTTATCAGTAGCACGATTGCCAAAATCTATTCATTATTTGTTGCCCCCGACGTGTCTAATTTAATGACAAAAACTTTTCAGCTGTTATTATATGGGCGTGTGTCTACCCGTGTGTGTGTGTGTGTGTGTGTGCTTGTGTGTATATAAATGTGCCGCCCTTTAAGTTAAGCATACGTTGTAGCTGCAACCCTTAAATTTCAACTAAGCTAGGCTACCCGGTGTGTATAATTGAACACGAATTAAGTGAAGAGAAATGTCGCACACTCACACACAAGCGACAGCTTTAAAATATCTGTAAAATGAAATGTTGCGTTTACGCATAATTGCCTTATGTTGTGGGAATGTTAACAAGTGAAGTTCACAACGCAATTCTATGCCACTTGAGGTTATAATTAAAGCTCATAAATGAGTTAACATAAGATTTATAAGTTTTATAAGCTGAAAACAACTCAAAGTTAGTTCAATAAGCCCATTCGAGAAAGTTTGACAAACTTAGACTGGCTGGACTTTACACTGCGCACAGTGTGCAGAGAACGGATGCTGCAGAGTCGAGAAGTCGACAAGTAAAATGGAACTACACTTGGGCAAAGATCAAATGTGCACAGCCAGATCTTTATATTAAAAATTTCATAGAAGAATAATTCAAATGCTTTATTTAACTAACAGCTTAAGCGGTATTTCCCAAGACTGTCTACACAAACGATATTAAAATTTTGAACAGCTGCAAATATTTTGATTTGAAAAAGTAAATATTGAAGACAGACAAAAAATAAATGTTTGTATGAGCTGCATATAAATAGATTTTCTAGATGGTACTGAGTGGATTCTATCACCTTGTCATCTTAGATCTATCCGGATGTTACTCGTACAAGCCGCAGCACTTCTTAAGACCCAGCGACTTGTGTGTGCGTGTGAGTGTGTGTGTTGTATGTGCCAAGCATATTAGCAGAGCTGTAATGGCCGTGCAACAATCGTATTTCTTGGGGCAATGGGGAAGTCGCGGATGTGGCCTGCTTAATGTTGACAGAGATTATGTGACAATAAGCTTGGATAATGCATGTGGGGGTGGGGTGAGTTGGGTGGTTGGGTGGTTGGGGAAGTAGCTAACAAAATAAGGGCACAATCTTGTTGCGTCTCTTGTTGCCTGTCGCTGCTGCTGCTGCTGCTGCCGCTGCTGACGACGACACTGACGTAGCAGCGAGCAGCAAGCATCTAACAGCTGTCAATTGTGTAAATATTTTGTGCCAAAAGTACAAATAGAAATGCCATTCGATAAATCGAGGCACATGACTAGCCTTGCATTAACAGCTGCGAACTTGTATCTTGTATCTTGTTCACTCTATTTTGTATGTTCGTAATGTAAAAACAAACAGCACATTAAATGCTGGGGAATTCTCTTTAAATTACAATTCAATTGTTCGGCACCAGCACGCCCTGACGAATTCTCCGAATAAAATTATATATATTATTGATAGATATATATGCAAGAGTATATAAGGGAGTAAGGTTAACGACTAACAGTCAGTTAAGTTGTCTAAGTACAGCCCTTTGATGTCATGTTACTTGTGCAGCTTGTGTCTAGCATGCAGAATCCTGCCGATGTGGAAATGCAAATTTCATTGGCATCTATGCGTTTCCCAGGCGCTCAACCTTCTACTTTCAGTTGCCGAGAATTTCGAATCGCATGCAAATTGAGTTGACTGTCAATTACTCAGCAGTTGGTCCAATTCAACTGTCATCTCAGTGTATCTACTGTGCGTACGGTTGGATTATCTATTGTTTTTGTTACAGGGCGTGTGCGTGTGTGTGTGCCTGTGCTTGTTGGAATGGGAGTAGGACGTATGCATGGCACTGCATATGTAAATGCTTGACCAGGACATCAGACCACAGAATATCTGTTAGTCCAAAGCGCGTTTGACGTTTATTGAATGACATTTTGTAGCCGCATTCAAAATTCCCATGCTTTGCCATGCACATTGGCTACTTCATTATTGCATTGCGAAAACTAATAAGAACATCTTTCCGCACTAGCGTCTATCTACTGTTGCGTTTCGGCCATTGGCAATTAAAGCTCAATCGCATATAGGGCATCCATTTTTGGCCATCGAAATCGCTAGCCAAATCGACGGTCAACATTTCACACCTCTGGTGAACTGCGGCAATATAATCAATAAATTGTGCATTTAATGCTGCAAACGTTTCACAAGTTTATAGCAAACCCCGACGGAGAGCTCATCGATTTACTTTCATCGATATGCGAAAAAAAACAGCTTTGCAGTTTTAATCGGGCGATTAATTCGCGATATTCATTTACAGATTGTTAAAGTGATATGTCGATTTATTTCAAGAGCATTAAGCTGCTCTGTGAGTGCACTCGACCAAATTTAAAACATCGAAAATCGATGAGTCAATTGACTTGTGGCTGGTTACTGGCGGCTCTTCTGTGTGTGGAGCATGTAAATGCTGAGCATTATTTTTATTCACATCTCGTTATCCCGTGTACTCGATTGATATTGGCAACGGCTGGCTTTCAGTCTATGTTGAGCAACTTGAAGCCAAACAATCAAATTCAATTATTTGAAGACATCGCCGAAAACGCGTCGCAAACGCAATTTCAAAGGTTGTTTTTCTTTTCTGTCGACACGAAATGGAAAAGAATGCTTGCAATTTAATTTTTAAAGTGATTCAGCTGGAAACCACTTTTCGCTAGAAATTGTGTATATCGAAGAGCGTAAGCATTATTGATATGTGCTTTTTCGATAACATATTTGATTTTTCCCAACATTTAACTGACATTTTTGCAATAACAAATTAGAAGCCCTTAATTGCCTTATAATTATTCGACACACTTGCCGATGACATCGTTAGGGCATATCGCAACCTCCTAACGAAATAAATTGGCTTATCGATATGCATTTGAATTGAATTAAACAAGTGAATTCATATAAATCGCCTTTTTAACTGACCTTCATTCATCATGTTCTCTGACAATTGTATCAATATTCAATCAATTTCTCTTATTTATCATATCAAATTGATCGATTGCATAACAATCACAACTGTTGATTGTCACTCGCATCTCGAAGTGGAGCGGCGTGCGTTATCCACAGTTGACGCCGGCAGGTGAATAGCCATAGCCGGCCTGCTGTTATCATATGCCGATGCCACGTTTTACAGCTCATTGTGCCATTGACAAAGGCGCAATGCTTTCATTCGGGCCATCAAAGTCGGCAACCAGCAGCAGCTGGCGCGCCAGCAAACCAGCCAAGTAATGCGATGCTGCCATAAGCCCTGCTCATATATGTACATGTACGACACAGAATAACAGCGTTGTAATTATCAGTATGCAGCTGCAACATCATCATCAGCATCGGCATCGTCATCATCATCATTGTGATGGCTATGCTCCTGTCGAGCTGTTTTACCATATCTCGTACTTTGGGACCTTTGTGACGCCCTGTTCTGCCCCGCGTGGATTTCAAAGCGTTTGGTTTTCTCTCACGTCTTTGGCTCTCCACCTTGTGCCACATCCCATTGGCAACCACACAGACGCACACAGACGCACACACGCACACTGGCCACATGCTACACCTGATATTAATGCCGCCCACTGCAGCTGACAGCAACTGTTTCGTGCCAGTTGACGCTCAATTTGGAAATATTTATGCGCGAGTATTACGCACAATTGTAGGGAACATGAAAGACAGAGCCAAATGGTCTCTCGGCCAATCGACTTAATGGCCAATATATCATCTTATATGAATGCCACACTGCCCTTTAATTACACTCGACAGCAAAGTTTGCGGGCTCAAATTTAAAGTGAGCAAAAACAGGCGTCTCTAATAATAACAAAATGAAAATCAAATCTTATTTTCAAAAGCTTTGCACAAATATTTTCTCATTTAACTGAAAAAAATCTTTTCATTTGTTTATTAATTCTGTTGTCCAGTGTTTTATTAGCAATAATTGGATTATTTATTTATTATTTTTGTATTCATTAATTTCTCTGGCCATTTGGAAATTCAGAATTTGGTCAATTGGAAATCTGTTTTTGCTCAAACAAAATTACGCGCTAATCAAACAATCAAATTATATCGAAATGCCAAAGTGTTCATATTCATAATAACAAAGACAACAACAAAAACAACAAATGCAGCAACATCACGAGCCACAACAACAACAATTTTCAATAGAACTTAAAAATATTTGCCGAATTTTATACAATTTCGTCTTTTTTTTACTATTTGTCTTTTTATCAAGCTCGAGGCAAGGCGGGTAAAAAAAATTCGTTAAATCTAATTGAAATTTATGAAAACGCTACGTGACCTTCTTTTTTATACCCTGCCCTAAATGTTTTGTAATACAATTTTGTAACTTATTGAAGCTTAAGGCTGCACCGAAAAACCTTTTCAGTTTCGCATCCCTCGAAAGCTAAGCAAAACTTAAACTTAGTCGGAGAGCACACAACAAGATAACTTTGTACTATGTGTTCGTTAGTTTGTTTTGTTTATTCTGCGATATGTATTCCGAGGGTATGAGCTCAATTAGATCTTAACTGTAGTTCCGGCTTTCATTTGGTTGGAGTTGATTAAAGCTAAATGTGATATCTTAATCGATAATCCTTTTAAAACTTTGTTGGATTTGACTCATTATGAGATTAAAATATGAAGTCAATTAAAGCAACATCTTAAGTCCTTTTAGATCCTTCCCAGTTTTCACTTAAGATCAGATTATCATATAAGGTCAATTAAAGCAGAAATTTGACTTGAGATTTAACTTAATACCAAATTGTCATATATCTAAAATTTAAATAATCCTTTCAAATCCTTGACTGATTTGACTCAAGATCAGATTATTAACCATCCCATAATCATGGATGCGCAGACATATATGTACATATAGACTTTCCAATTGATTGATGTCTGTTAGGGTATTTCATCTTTGGCTAGCTGTTATATCCGGGTTAAGTTTAAAGTTGTTTGCTCTTAACTTTGGAACTTTCAGGCGAAACAAGCTCCCCAACCGCCCCACAAACTTAATTCGGTTGCCGACAATTTAACAATGTTTTAATGGGGCGCCTACACTCTGAGTGGTTGCCGTTGCTTTTGCTTCTGCTTGTGCTTGTGATGTTTTTGCTGTTTTTGCAGCCGCATAAAGTTGTATCCAAACATTTAAATCCAAGCCTTTTACTCATTTCAAATTCCTTTTATTTTTCACCTTCTGTTTTGGCCCCGGCCAGCTCTTGATTGGCTGCCTGGCACAGCTCCATGGCGGCCATTTTGTTGTCGCTGGTTTTTGTGTCTTTTGTGTATAGCTGCTACCTGGCGGCAGCTACCTGTTGTATATGAATTTGCAATGAGTTTTTAATTAGCTTTTGACATACATAACTAAGCAACAACAAGCAGACAGCCAGCCAACCAGTCAGCCAGGCAGCATGCACTACAATAATCTCCAATGGAATCAAATGCAAAAGTTTTTGCGGCCATTTTCAACTTTTGCCATGACCACTTTTAAGTGTGTATGTGTTCGTATGTGTGTGTGTGTGTGTGTGTGTGTGTGTGTGTGTGTGTGTGTGTGTGTGTGTGTGTGTGTGTGTGTGTGTGTGTGTGTGTGTGTGTGTGTGTGTGTGTGTGTGTGTGTGTGTGTGTGTTTGTGTGTGTGTGTGTGTGTGTGTGTGTGTGTGTGTGTGTGTGTGTGTGTGTGTGTGTGTGTGTGTGTGTGTGTGTGTGTGTGTTTGTGTGTGTGTGTGTGTGTGTGTGTGTGTGTGTGTGTGTGTGTGTGTGTGTTTTTGTGTGTGTGTGTGTGGGGGAGTGTGGGGGTGTACACATGGCAAAGTTGCCCAAAGTGCAAATACTAATTAATTAAGCTGAAACTCAATTTAGTTGAAACAAAGCCTCAACACGAAATCGAATGAAGCTGATTTAATACTAGAGGAAACTGAGTCACATTTGAGCTGTGCATTAGTTAGTAAAACCCCAAATAAGTAATAAAAACAAGTTGGGCATTCATGGGAAACCAGAGTACTATGCTTAAAACAAGCACATTTAATATTGTTGCCGTTCCCAATATACGACAGCCTGTTGAAACTTAGATAGTGTTTGCTTATCCACTAGAATCTAGTATTATCGCCCTTGGCTAGTTTGCCCGATAGCTAATGTTAATGTATATGTTATTGCCTTTTAAACAAACTGATAAGCGCTTCAAAACAAATAACAACTAGTTGTTAACTTTTAGACATTGCTTAAACAATGATTTTGATTTACAGTGCTCGGATGCTTATCGCATTGTGATAGTTGTTGTTATTAACTACGAAAACATCAACTGAATCGATGTCTATTAAGTATCCACACCAACAGATTCTGACTCTGATATGAACAGCTCATGATAATATATATATATATACATATATATAGATAATATAAATACATATGTATATATAATTTACATATATATAATTTACTTTTGTAATAAAATAATTCAATAAATAAATAAAATTTAAGCTTCGAAGGGATAACCGATGGTATCATATAGCATGAAATTAACGATCGAATCGATTAATATACAAATATCTTAGCATTGAAAAAGTACGAATTCGATAACCAATTAAATAGGAATATAAATGAAAATTTCTTTCTAAATATCTTAACATTTATCGATGAACTTTCATTTGAATTTATGTATGCGTCGATAATAATATCGAAAATCTCGAATATCAAAAAATAATAGATTTCGAATTGATTATAATAAAAGTTCCTTAGTATGATTTGAAAAAATAGGAATTTGATAAACAATTAAATATGAATATAAATGCAAATGTATATCGAAAATATATTTACATTTATCGATAAGCATTTCTGAAATCTTCTAGTTATACAATCATGCAAATTCGTTGTGAAGTTCTCCTCTTGTAGGGCGCAACTTTTTGATCTAATTGAATCAGGTAAAAGTTTTGCAACATGCAGGTAAACTTTACCTGCCATTCACAATGTGGCCGGGCAGCAAAATGAAAAGCTGTGCATGCAATTAGTGCCAAGAGACCACCGGCAATGCAAGCATTGTTAGCTTGCTTCAAATTCAAATATATGACATGTGCCACCTACAGCCACACCTACACAGTCAGCCCACCTGGTGGCAACTGGCTCAGCGCTTTGTCAACGCTTAAGGTAAATTTGTAAAGGGTAACAGGTAACTGGCAGCAGGTTGCAGGCAGTAGGTAGCTGGTGGCTGGACTTTCATAAAATTAGAAATATGCACTCATTGGCAAAGCCAATTATGACTAAGCACCAATATGTGTGTACATGTGTGTGGGTGTGTGTGTGTGTGCCCTGTCAATGGCTGGTGTGGATGTTGGTGTCGTTGACGGGGCCAAAGCAATTTGCCAACATTTAGGCCGCATCATCCCCGACAACCACCGCCTACCAATTGGCCCAGTTAAGCTGCCTGCAGCAGTTGCCAGCGGCTGCATCGACTCTTTGCATGTTTCATAATGATTGGTTTTTTGCTACCGTTTGCAGCACAAGCTCAAGCTCGCACACAGCTCCATCGAGTCAGCGTTTTGTCGACTCTTGAATAGTGCACATAATAAGGCCATACTTATTTATATGCCATATTGATTGCACTTGAGTTAACTATGCTCTCGACCATTATTCTTGGATAACTCGCACTCACATAACTTACAGGGTCCAAAAAACTTTGCGGCCAGCAACTTGTCTGAGTAGAGCGCAAAGTTCCTCCAACATTTGCAGCTGTCTGAAACGCATTTGCCCCAACCATCAAGCCACTCCTCCTGCCCGCCCTATCTAGAATGCTGAACCCTAGGCTTACAGCTGTCACTGGCCAGACATTAAAAATGTACAAAAGGTGTGCACGCCACATTGCGTTGCCTGCAACAGCAACTGTAATTTCGCAACGTGCCATTTGCCAGTTGCAGCTCCTCAGTGGCAGTTGCACGTTCTTGCCACGTACCGCAATGGTGCAGAAATTGCGCAACGAATTGGAAAACGAATGAAACCCTGTCAATTTGATTTAATAATGAGTGGCGTTTGCAACGAATGGTCCAAACTTTAACCAAACTCTTGCCAAAGTGCCAGCTGCTCGGTAAGCTGCTAATCAGCCAGCCCTGCGATACCCTCTAACAGACAAGCCCCAACAGTCAGATCAGCTAGTACTTCCACGCCAAATAAATAGTTCGTGAAACAACAGTCACCCGTGTTAAATGCAGCTAAAGTTTACTTAATACTTAGCGGATATAAGCAGGTATCAGATATTCGCTTTGATGTGATGAATATATATATTTATTGCGAGATATTAAAATAATAAAATGCATTTCTGCATAAATGCAGTCAGGTTTTTATGCGTACAAACGTCAGCCTTTGTCAGATAGCATTGAAATATTTTTCTTGCCCGCAGCAGGGAATTGGATATTAAATGAAATGTAGCTGAAAAAGGCAGAAAACAAAATTAAAAATGCACTTTACAGTTGTACAAAGAAACGTCATATTTAAATAAAATTTAATTATAAAAATGCATTCCTTTTCTGCTTAATTGCATTCCCCACCATATCTATATAGCATCATGTTCGCGGTGTTTTTTTTTTTTTACGTGGTATCTTTTGGTTGCGCGCACAAAAGTTGCTATGGCGACCACACGAAATGAACTGTGTGTGGTTTTTCACACTCTTTGTTTGTTTGTGCAATTTTTATGGACATTTTTTTTTCTTCCATTTCTCGTTCTTTGCTTTTTTTGTCGACATTTCATTGGCATTTTGTTGTACCTTTATTCATCACGTATACGCAGCGTGCCAGCGACTTTTCTTGTACTCTTTTGCCTCAGTCGATTGCCAATGCCTGGCTGGCTGCCTGCCTGCCTGCCTGTGTTGTCGCCTCATAAGTCTTTCATCATTTTTATTGGTTTTCTTTCGTTGCCGCAGCCCCGCTGCTACGCACTCCCCACACACACACAGACCAGCCACCCCCCTCAACCCCCACTTCCAGCCCGTGCTCATTGTGTGTATTCAAAATTTATTAAATCCGCGCGCCCGCAGCTGCTTTAAAGTAAAAATCCCCTGTGCACCCCCCAAAGCGTATGATTAATTACATGTGTGTAAGCGCACGTGTGTGTGTGGGGGGGGGGGGGGGGGGGGGGGTGGCAAGGCAACCAGGGCAAACGGTGAGGCCCTGTGGGGTTAAGTAACCGATAAATAATGGGCCCAAAACTTTGTTGGCTGCCTGCTTCTTGGTTGGCATCTCGTGAAACTTGGCTCGCATCTGCTTGGGCTGTTTTAATGAGCGCTGTCATTAGCTTGTTTTATGTCGCTAATCAAGTTGACCACGCCCACAGCTAATGTTTATGACAGCGCATCTAACACAAATGTGAGCATATTTACGGTCCTAAGGTTATACAGAATCAGTTATATCAGAAACCTGACCAACTGCTGCCCCCACGAGTCCTTGGCGGCTATTACTTATTTTATACCCTTCCCAAGGGTATTATTATTTTATTTGTCGCAATGGAAGATATAGAGAATTCGTTTTTATATTTTTTCTAAGCCGCTGTCTATTAGCATAGATGCGTCGGATCGAACAACTTTACCATGTAACAGGGCTTGCTCATATAAGTCTGCTTTTCTATGTTTTTGCATTAGAAACTTTTTTTGTTTATTAGCATTTATGAGTTCTATCAAGCTATATCACACAGCTCGGTCTTAAAATTAGCTTGAAAAGTTAAAAAACTTTTCAATCAAACTAATCTTCAATCACGAACTACGCAAAGCTGCAAACAAACTTGCCACCTAAGTCTGAGCAAAATCAGACTGTCAAAAAAAGAAATAATTTCTAATAGAACTGAAACAATTGGGCACATTTTGCAATGTTTTTTTATTTGATTTATTTGATGCAAGTGCATTTAATATTCGTCACACAGAAAAGTGAACTCTTCTGACTTGTTTTCAGCTGAAAACAACAGAAGTTGTTGTTTATTTTTGAGGACGCGTCAGCTGTTTTAAAGTTGGCTTATAATCCGATCAAGCTAAACTGCAAATGGAGCCATTGCCATTTTCCACATGCCCTCTGAATTGCGCGGCTTCACTTCACCGGCCATCAAGTTGTCAGCCTGTCATCCATCGCAGCCCCACTCCCCGCCCGTCCCTTTTTTTTATGTAGTCGCTCTCCGTGTCACCACAACGGCTCGTCGGTTGTTGGAGCAATGCAAATATTTTGCATAAACTACAAGTGCCAGCCAGGAGCAGCAGCAGCGTCAACAGTGAGAGAGAGGGAGAGTGAGAGTGAGAGTGGGATGGGCAACGGGGCTACAACAAGGACTACAAGGACTGGCATCAAACATCGAGAGCTTCAAAGCTGTCAACTTGATGCCAAACGCTGACAAGACTGAGACGAAGCTGAGGTCTAAAGCAGGCGTTACAGCTGAATATGGAAATGGAAATGGAAGCTGCCATCTGCGAATAGCATTTACCAGACAGCCAAACAGTCAGCCAACCAGCTAAACAGTCATACACACATATATATGTATATATATTTATATCTGGCAGAGCATTCCCTGTTTCAGCTGAATATGACAAAAATATGCATCGAGCATATAGCAATAGGCACATACTACATAAGTATAATAGATGGTTTTGGACGTTTGATTTGGGATCGGCGTACGGCTTGTGCGACTGCGAATGCGAGTGGGTGTGCAAGTGCCATTCGTTCTGATCTATGAGAGTGCCTCTCGAAGACCCTTAAGCGCATCAACATTTATGGCTTGGCCAAGCGGCAGACCAGCACAAAGAGTCTGAGGGAGAGCTACTGATAGTTGGCCGCAAATAAGCTTTAAGCTGATTTATGATTAAGAGGGAACACTGCACTTGGTTACAACGAAATCATATAATGCCTTTGAGTGTTATCTTCGGCAAGAGCCGGGCAGTTCCATTGTGCGCTTGACTAAGCCTAACGCTCGAGCTGTATAAACATTTTTTATTGACAAGTTGAGCAGAATATGCTCAAATTTATTTTGTTTTCCTTCTGCATGAATGGTACGTTTCTACTAGCGATGCATTTGAGTTCTTATTCGAAATTAGCTCAAAACTAGATGTCAATATATCAATAACAATTTCGATAATATCGATAAAGTCGATTTTTTTGTTTTTCTGTTACTATCTATAAGTAACGTGCGTCAAATTAGCGGCGGTGACTTAGCGTCGAATTTTGGTACTTGTTATCGGAAAACTATCGGTCACTTTCAAATGCATTTATTTATGTTTTTAAGCACGAAACCAAATAAATTTAAATGCAGAATTGCAAAAAATTAAATTATTTACTATCTACATTCATTTATTTTTGAATTTTAATTTATAATATGGGTAAACAAAGGGGTTGAAAAGTTAGGTTTTCGCCATTCTTTAAATATCTTAATTCAGGGATAATGGCCCCGAAAACCGCATATACACGATTGAAGTCTATAGTTTCACCTATCCAATCGTGAAAAAATTATAAAAATCGATCAGCACGTTTTTAAGATATTTGTACTACAGTGCAGCAACCTCGTTGCTAGCCCCATACAAAATGACCGTAAAAAATCACCCTTGCACTTGAACCCTAATAACTTTTCTCAGGGATAATGGCCCTCAATGCACGGTATACCAACCTGAAGATACATGTTTAAGGAAGCTTTACGCATTAATTCTACGCAAATCGATCAGCCAGTTTTTTAGAAAAATGGCAAAATGTAAGCACACCTCATGTTGTTCATTCAAAATGCCTATCGAGCTACTAGCTCCAACGGGAACCGAACCACTGCTCGGAATCAGTGTTGAACAATGTTATAAAGAATTGGGCGGGAACAAATTAATTCAAAATACTTGTATATGAAAGAGAAATGCAGTAATATATAAAATAATTGTCATTTTACAATAAAACATTATCTTTGGTAAAATAGACTGCTGCAAAAGACGACACCTATGCATTTAAGTATTTATGCACGTATAATAACGAAAAGGTGGCAATATTTCAACCTATATTATTCTATTTCTCCGATAATGGCCCCAAATGCACGGTAGTTTAACATATAGATCGCGAATTATCAATCATTTTGCTTTTTACATCAAGAAAATCGTCCAGCCAGTTTTAGAGAAATTCGCATTTTTCTATTTTTCTTATTATACCCTCTGTTATGCAAAAAAAACTAGCTGGCAACATTACATATTTAACATATTCATTTATCAAAATGGCGACGATATTTCGACCTTTATTATTCTATTTCTCCGATAATGGCCCCAAATGCACGGTAGTTTAACATATAGATCGCGAATTATCAATCATTTTGCTTTTTACATCAAGAAAATCGTCCAGCCAGTTTTAGAGAAATTCGCATTTTTCTATTTTTCTTATTATACCCTCTGTTATGCAAAAAAAACTAGCTGGCAACATTACATATTTAACATATTCATTTATCAAAATGGCGACGATATTTCGACCTTTATTATTCTATTTCTCCGATAATGGCCCCAAATGCACGGTAGTTTAACATATAGATCGCGAATTATCAATCATTTTGCTTTTTACATCAAGAAAATCGTCCAGCCAGTTTTAGAGAAATTCGCATTTTACTATTTTTCTTATTATACCCTCTGTTATGCAAAAAAAACTAGCTGGCAACATTACATACTTAACATATTCATTTATCAAAATGGCGACAATATTTCGACCTTTATTATTCTATTTCTCCGATAATGGCCCCAAATGCACGGTAGTTTAACATATAGATCGCGAATTATCAATCATTTTGCTTTTTACATCAAGAAAATCGTCCAGCCAGTTTTAGAGAAATTCGCATTTTACTATTTTTCTTATTATACCCTCTGTTATGCAAAAAAAACTAGCTGGCAACATTACATACTTAACATATTCATTTATCAAAATGGCGACGATATTTCGACCTTTATTATTCTATTTCTCCGATAATGGCCCCAAATGCACGGTAGTTTAACATATAGATCGCGAATTATCAATCATTTTGCTTTTTACATCAAGAAAATCGTCCAGCCAGTTTTAGAGAAATTCGCATTTTACTATTTTTCTTATTATACCCTCTGTTATGCAAAAAAAACTAGCTGGCAACATTACATACTTAACATATTCATTTATCAAAATGGCGACGATATTTCGACCTTTATTATTCTATTTCTCCGATAATGGCCCCAAATGCACGGTAGTTTAACATATAGATCGCGAATTATCAATCATTTTGCTTTTTACATCAAGAAAATCGTCCAGCCAGTTTTAGAGAAATTCGCATTTTACTATTTTTCTTATTATACCCTCTGTTATGCAAAAAAAACTAGCTGGCAACATTACATACTTAACATATTCATTTATCAAAATGGCGACGATATTTCGACCTTTATTATTCTATTTCTCCGATAATGGCCCCAAATGCACGGTAGTTTAACATATAGATCGCGAATTATCAATCATTTTGCTTTTTACATCAAGAAAATCGTCCAGCCAGTTTTAGAGAAATTCGCATTTTTCTATTTTTCTTATTATACCCTCTGTTATGAAAAAAAAACTATCTGGCAACATTACAAACTTAACATATTTATGTTAGGGGCTGCCAACTTATGAAGAATGCAAACATAGAGATGTAGAATGTTTCAATATATATAAAGTATATTAATTTAATATAAATATCATGATTACATAATATTCATCGTCATGTATACTTTTACTTATTTTCACAAGCTGGCATCTTTATATATTCCATATCATTATGTTTGCATTCTTCATAAGTTGGCAGCCCCTAACATAAATATATTAGATATGTAATGTTGCCAGCTAGTTTTTTTTGCATAACAGAGGGTATAATAAGAAAAATAGAAAAATGCGAATTTCTCTAAAACTGGCTGGACGATTTTCTTGATGTAAAAAGCAAAATGATTGATAATTCGCGATCTATATGTTAAACTACCGTGCATTTGGGGCCATTATCGGAGAAATAGAATAATAAAGGTCGAAATATCGTCGCCATTTTGATAAATGAATATGTTAAATATGTAATGTTGCCAGCTAGTTTTTTTTGCATAACAGAGGGTATAATAAGAAAAATAGAAAAATGCGAATTTCTCTAAAACTGGCTGGACGATTTTCTTGATGTAAAAAGCAAAATGATTGATAATTCGCGATCTATATGTTAAACTACCGTGCATTTGGGGCCATTATCGGAGAAATAGAATAATAAAGGTCGAAATATCGTCGCCATTTTGATAAATGAATATGTTAAGTATGTAATGTTGCCAGCTAGTTTTTTTTGCATAACAGAGGGTATAATAAGAAAAATAGAAAAATGCGAATTTCTCTAAAACTGGCTGGACGATTTTCTTGATGTAAAAAGCAAAATGATTGATAATTCGCGATCTATATGTTAAACTACCGTGCATTTGGGGCCATTATCGGAGAAATAGAATAATAAAGGTCGAAATATCGTCGCCATTTTGATAAATGAATATGTTAAGTATGTAATGTTGCCAGCTAGTTTTTTTTGCATAACAGAGGGTATAATAAGAAAAATAGAAAAATGCGAATTTCTCTAAAACTGGCTGGACGATTTTCTTGATGTAAAAAGCAAAATGATTGATAATTCGCGATCTATATGTTAAACTACCGTGCATTTGGGGCCATTATCGGAGAAATAGAATAATATAGGTTGAAATATTGCCACCTTTTCGTTATTATACGTGCATAAATACTTAAATGCATAGGTGTCGTCTTTTGCAGCAGTCTATTTTACCAAAGATAATGTTTTATTGTAAAATGACAATTATTTTATATATTACTGCATTTCTCTTTCATATACAAGTATTTTGAATTAATTTGTTCCCGCCCAATTCTTTATAACATTGTTCAACACTGATTCCGAGCAGTGGTTCGGTTCCCGTTGGAGCTAGTAGCTCGATAGGCATTTTGAATGAACAACATGAGGTGTGCTTACATTTTGCCATTTTTCTAAAAAACTGGCTGATCGATTTGCGTAGAATTAATGCGTAAAGCTTCCTTAAACATGTATCTTCAGGTTGGTATACCGTGCATTGAGGGCCATTATCCCTGAGAAAAGTTATTAGGGTTCAAGTGCAAGGGTGATTTTTTACGGTCATTTTGTATGGGGCTAGCAACGAGGTTGCTGCACTGTAGTACAAATATCTTAAAAACGTGCTGATCGATTTTTATAATTTTTTCACGATTGGATAGGTGAAACTATAGACTTCAATCGTGTATATGCGGTTTTCGGGGCCATTATCCCTGAATTAAGATATTTAAAGAATGGCGAAAACCTAACTTTTCAACCCCTTTGTTTACCCATATTATAAATTAAAATTCAAAAATAAATGAATGTAGATAGTAAATAATTTAATTTTTTGCAATTCTGCATTTAAATTTATTTGGTTTCGTGCTTAAAAACATAAATAAATGCATTTGAAAGTGACCGATAGTTTTCCGATAACAAGTACCAAAATTCGACGCTAAGTCACCGCCGCTAATTTGACGCACGTCTATAAGTATTAAGAACATGTACAAGCGTATCGGCCAACCGATTTTATGCTGCATACGATAAGTTGAGACTTTTATATTTCATGCAACTTTTGTCATTTTATTTCGACAAATCAGATGTCAAATCTTCTGGGCAATAGAGTAGACGATCGTGGATCGTGATAAATATACCTATATGTATGATTCGGTTTGGTCTAGCCTTCGCTGATCCTTGTTCGGTACAATTTCTTTTTTTCTGCTTGACCTTTTACTGTTGGGTACGGCGCACAGCCCTTCGAGGAGTGTAAACATATCCATTTGCTTTCAATATATGTACGGCCTTGGGAGCAATAGTCTTAACTTACATATTTGGATCATCGATTACATTCATTTATCGAGCCACTTTAAATTGTCTTACAAATACAAAACAAAGATCGCATCTAATAGGCCATAGAAATGTATGCACTCGTAGTAGAGACACCTTTTTACATATATCTATAACTTTGAATGAAAGTGCAAAACGTAGTGCCAGTGGCAACGAACTAGCATAGCTCAACAGAGAGCGAATGCTTCAAAGTTTCTGGGCTCTTCTTTTGTATTTTTCTTTTTATAGAAAAACATATAATTGCACGGAAACGTTGCCAGTGCTTTATACTTCTTTGAAAACAAACTTAAATGCTCTGCCAAACGAATTAAACAAATTTCATTGACAGACATTTGAAAGAGTCTGCATGCCGAATGGCCGGACTCTTTGGCTCAGCTAAGCTCTGGCATGACCAACACTATGGGAAAGCTTAAGGGATTGTGTGAAAATGCTTTGTTATTGTAGTTACAAGCTATTTGAGACTCAAAGAGCTGAGCAGGCATTTTCACTTGAAAGCTCTTCCATCTTGGCCAAGAAGTTAAAGTTTCTGCTAGCCAGTTTTCCATTTGGCTAATTGTTTGTCTCTTTAAACGTAACCACCTGAAACTGTCAAACGCTTAAAGCTTAAAGCACAACCACAAAAACTGGCAATCCACAATCCTTCAGTGGGGAAATTGCATGAAGGGAGCTCTGCTGCCAACTGAGCTGTCCTGGTCTCGCCCAAAATGTTGTTGCACACACGAAAATTTCACGAAGCACACGAGGTGAATGGGGCATACAGAGGCCGCGATCCGGGCCACTCTCGGCTGTCAGGCGGGCTGAAAACATTCTAAATTAAAAATGAGCCTTCAGCTGGGCGCTAGGGCCAAAGGCGATGCTGCTGAAAATTGTACAGCACGCGAACTAAATCGAGTTTCCGAATTGATTTTCCTTGTTTGATACGTGGCTAGATTCCTTTCCCCTTCTTTTTGGTTTTGGGATACATGGGCATCGTGTCTATGCAGTTCTGTATCAATTGCCGTCCAGATAAATCTATTTTGGAGGCATGTGTTGTGGCTGTGATTGATATTTTATCCATATTTTAAATGGCTTTTATAAGCTCTAAGCGAACTCTAGCCTTCTGTTCCCAAACACTTGGAGGGCCAAATCAAGCCGATCTCATAGTGAGTCAAATGATGATTGAGTCAGTTCTAATGGCCACGATGTCCATGGGGCATATGCCGTAAGTTTGCACATTAAATCCCTCCACTTGCTATTCCAGAAACAACTTTCTAAATCCCTTGCGGATTGGCGCTTCTCGGAATTTCAGTTCCCGTCCCATTGCAATACAGTGAAACTCAGAATGTCATAAGGCCACAATATTTGTGGGGAAATGTTGAACAAGGCTTAAACAAGCGACACGCGCCACAATCCTGGGGGCCAACTAAGCAACAACCTGTTGACTAAACCAACTGCCAGCAACATCAGGAACATCATCAGCTTGTTTTCTTGTATTTTCTTGTATTTTGGTTTTTTATTTTTATATTTATTCGGGTTGAGCTTGTTTCCTGCGCTTTTATTGTCGTTTATCTTGTCTGCGCTCACAATTTACTTTTGGCTCAACAGTGAAAATCGATATAAGAACAAAAAAACACAACTGTAAGAAATGACCCCTCAGCTACAGCATCAGCAGCGGCAGTCATAAGAAATAACGGCACATACACACACATCGACACACAGCACACACATGCATAACAAATTTAAGACACAACACAAACACAAACACACACATAAGTGAGGCCAATTTATGCCACAAGCAAATTAAAAAGCAAAAAGCAAGCAAGAACGCACAAAAACAAGCAAATATGTGTAAGCCGAAGCTCAAATACACTTACAAAAACGTTTAAGCATAGCTGAATACAAAGATAATTTGCCTAAGAATAAAACAACTCAGCCAAATATCTAAACTCTACATAATATTGAATTTCTTTATTGAAAGGAAAACATTTACAAAATCGTAGAAAATAATTAAATAATTCCTGATCAATCCAAAGAATGTTGCAAGAGCATGCCAGTTCCATACATTTCCCCAGCTATCTTTTTTTCTGCTGATAAGTCTGCCGAGCGTTTACTTAGCTGAGCACAAAATGCTCACAAAATGCTGAAAGGCAGAGAATGTCGACAAACACAGGATAAGCATTGGCGGCATATGGCACATTTTTGGCCTGCAAATTGGTCCATGTACTGACTTCTACGTATATGCTATCCCACAAATCGTTATGAATAATATAAAGCATAAAATTTTAACGTGATGGAGCAGATTTTGGGGCAGGGCTGGTAGCTTGGTAGGTGTGTGCTACATCAAATTTCCTTTTGCATAACAATGGAAAGGAAAGCTTCACCTAATTATGCCAAATATGACTGCTATCAAAAACGGGACAACAAACACCCACACGCACACACACCCACACACACGCACTCACAAAGTATGTCGAATTATGTAAAGTTAAGTAAAGCCTAAGGAATGACACACCGCGACATCAAGTCAGAGCCGAGAAAAAAAAGTGCAAACCAAAAAATAAAATTAATGGCAACGAATGAGCACAACTTGAGGATAACATATAGAATATAAAATACTCTACCCTAGCAAGAGCTGCAAGCAAATAAACTAAGGAACAGCTACAACTTTTAAGCTTAATCAAATCACAATATAAATTTGATTTTTGATTTTTAATTCTAGTCAATTAATGGAGAATACTTTGAAGTATATTTTATTGCACAATTGTGTTGGTTTTCTGTACAAAATAAAATAGTAAAATAATTTTAAAAATAATATATCAATAATATTTTTAAATTTACAAGCTACTTTAGCCTGCGGCTAGGAAATTACATGTAGGCTTTAAACAACCAAAAGCAGCTATGACGCGTAGCTTAAACAACTTCTTTGAAAATGTAATGTAAATTAATAACAATCCGATTCTTGAACAACTATGAACTCATAGTCTGACTCACTTAAAGTTTTAACTCAGCTACACATAAAGCGTACTCATTAACTTATTTGCAAGACAATTTTATTATGTTATTGTGCATGTATGTATTTTTATGAACTTGTCTCGAAAAAGTTCTTGAAAACTTTCACTCACAATAGAGTATTACAGCTTTTGTTTATTTTGTCCCAACTTAATTTAGCTTTCATTCAGATCTTGTAACGATTTTTAATGAGGGGTCTGCTTGAATTCCGAGCTTAAATTTACCAGGCGCCTGCCAATACTGCGAGTCAGCATTATAATTGTTATTATTGTTATTGTTGTTGTTGACCCTTACAATTTATTTGCCTACTAATTTGTATACAACAAAAGTTCCTAAGTAGTCGCCGCGCCGCACACACAACACACACACACCCACTCTGATATACATACATGTACGGCAGGCAGCAAGCCGTGCCGTGTCGTGTCCTGTCGTATCGTGTTGAGCTCTGAAGCGCTCAGGCCAAGCACAAACAGCTTCCGTTTCCGCTTTCCTTTTTGCAACTGGAAGCCGTCGAGCTGTCGGGAACTTGGACCTGCCACCCGCCTGCTGTGCTGCGTCTGTGTGTGTCAGCGTGTGCGTGTGTGCGCAAGGGTTGTCGCCTGGCTGAGCATTTGAGCAGCAGCAGCAGAAACAACAGCACAGCTTGCTAGTTACATGCGGATTGGATGCTTGAAGCACTGGCGCTGAGGGGGGCGTGGCATTAACGACGTGGGGTAAATGTAGCATAAAGCACTTCATAATTTAATTAGTGCTGCTGCCCGTTAGACATCTTGACGCTGCCCATGTGTGTGTGTGTGTTCTCAGGTAGCTCGAAAAAACATTATTAATTATTATAATAAACAATTTTATGCACGTTGTGATGGTAACAACCACAACAACAACAACAACAACGCCTTAAAAAAACCTGAGGCTGCGACTGTTGCGGCTGCTGTGTGAAGCACAGACACGAACAGGCTGGGTAGAGGGGCAGGCACAGGCACAGGCACAGAGGCAGGGGCAGGGGGTAGTAACTGTAACAGTAAGACTGATGGATATTGAGGCGTAAAAGTAGTGGGCGTGGCTAGAGGGCAAGAGTCTGATAATTAGCTGCACGCAGGCACAAAAGCAACAAGAGAGCAACAAAGACCCATAAAAGGTGCTGTGCGGGAGAAGAGGGCAGCGGGATGGCGAGAGGTATGCTGTGGAGGTGGTAATATCTGGTTGCCCATAAGGAAGTGGGACTTTAAAGGCCGGCAAATAATTGAAAAACAAATGAAATATTCATGATAAAAGTTTATTAAACATGTGGCATACTTTAAGGCGTCTCAAAGTGAAAAACAACGAAAACACAGACAATGAAAACACATCAGACAGAGAGAAAGCGAGTGAGCGAGAGGCACTGTGGGGGAGAGAGCGAGAGAGTGTTGGAGCTAACCATAACGCAACGAAACGTAACGAAAGCAAAGCAAACACAAACTGAAAAACTGAAAACTGAAAACAACAAACGCAGTGAGCGCAAAAAAATGTTTTCAAGTAAATGAAAATAAACAATATATTTAAACAAGCGGCTGGGGAACAAAGCAGCTGACTCAAAAAATAAATAACAAGAGAAACGAGACAGCGACAGAGCGACAGAGCACAACACAATGAAAGGCGGAGCGCAATTGAGAATATGCCGCCGATGATGATAATGTGGACAAGAGTGCGGGATAATGGCTGGAACAAAAGAAGCCACAAACAGAAAATTGCGAGATTTTGTGCGTGCTCGGAAAATATTTCAACTGAACTAATGGTAAATGGGAAATCAATTCCGATTACTTGATTAGCTGCAACGAGCTGGCAACGCATTGTTATAAATAAAGTTTCACATAACTAATGGAAATGTTTGCATATATTCAGTAGTGAGTGTGTAAGCCTCGATGTGCTGCAAATTTGGTATAGTATTACCTTTATCAAGGAGTGGGCGTATGCTGCCAATTCGTTAAGCTCGATTTTGTATATATATATATATATGTATATGTAGGATATACTTGGGCGTGCTGCCAAATTGCAATATTGTCTTTACATTTAGGAGTGCTTGGGTAAATCTCGGAGTGCCACCAATTTGTTAGGTGTCGCTTGGATAAGTTTAGGTTTGACTGAAGATAAGATGAAATCCAAATACGCCAATAAACTCTGCTACAAGCGTTTAAATTACTATGTCATACTAATTGGGTCCTATATATATATTATAGGAAGGGGGCTTTGCTAGGTTACATTTTTTATTGAGAAGTGGTTGGATATACTATGGCGTACTGTAAACGTGCTACATTATCTTAATATTAAGAAGTTCTGCCAATTTTGTAGATTACGTTTATATTAAGTAGCGGTAGGGTAAATCTCCGAGTGCTGCCAATTTGCTAGATTAAGTTTATATCAAGTAGCGTTACATGGTACATCACTGAGTGCCTCCAATTTTCTAGATTGTCATTATATTTCGGAGTAGGCGTGTAAATTCCTGAGTGCTCCCAATTTGCTAAATTATCTCTAGGACTGGCAGCTTATTAAGTTATATATATACATAAACTTACTCTCTGCTACGAGTATTTCGAATAGTGCATCATACTAATTGGGTCTTTTAAATTATATATACATATATATATATATATATATACATGTGTGTATATACATGTATGTATATCAAATATTCTGGCAGAAAATCCAGATGACAAACGAAAGTTTGGATGAATGGCACTCAGGCAAGCGCGAAGTGCGCTTATATCTATGTCTCTGCCTACATATTGCCTGTGTGTGTCTGTGTGTGTGTGTGTGTGTGACACACAGCAGCTGCTGGAGTAAAACTTTTCGTTGCGCTTTACCATCAGTCTCCATCCACAGGCAGCCGTTGATATTATTACATAGCCTACTTGCTGACAGCTAAAATAATTTCAGTCGATAATTTTGTTGTTTTATACCGTGTAGTTATTAAACCCTCAAAATGGGGTATATGTTTTGCATAAAGGTGGACTATATGACTTCCTACCAAAACTGTGTAAAAGATAAGCCCTGACATACTGACAACCGAATAAACATATGACTTTCTAAAGTAGAGGGGCAGCGAGTACCGTAAAGGGTATTGTAATTCATGAAATACGTAAGCTATGGAAGTTGCAGAATATGGTCTACAAGAGTATTTAATTTTCGGCATGCCAAAGATAGCCGTTCTTTGAAGCTTTACAATACCCTTGTATTCTTCAGGTATCACGGAATTCATTCAAGGATTCTTAATAATAAATATAGGCATGTCTATGTTTGAGTGCAAATATCATGAAAACCACTTCAAAGCTATTGTGTAGGGTATATATGAGACTAATCTCATGGCCAATAGTGCAAAGATGACACAGGGGAGCAAGTAGGGGTAGAGCTGGGTAGAGTCTGCAGCTTATACGTTTGTTATTCATTGAATTATTATGTAACATAATTTTCCAGCCCCAAAAAGTATGCAACGAAAAATTGGAATCGTCGCAAAATGCTACAATATTGCCAGGCACTTATGTATGGCCGTGTTTGCGTTGCGTTTGTGTGAGAGTCCGTGTGTGTGTGTGTGTGTCTGTGCAGGTAAGAGCCCTTAAATATTTTGACAGCAAATACGGCAGAAAGAAAGAGCTGTGCGGATAGAGACACAGCGCTAGCGAGAGAGTGAGAGAATGAGAGAGAGAAAGAGACAGACAGAGAGAGAGAGACAGAGCAAGAGGTATAGAAGGGAAGCAGCGTCAGCAACATTTTGAAACGAATGCTCCGGCTGTCCAGGTGGATGCATGTACATCACAGACTGTGATAAGCTATGCATGTGCGTGTGTGTGAGTATTTGAGAGAGTGTGAGTACAAAACAATTTGCTGGAAAATCTCTTCAGCACACACACATACCATAGACACGGAAAACGATAGAAATGCGGCGCTTCAGCTGTTTGCATTGACTGTCACAGATACACACACATTGTACTATGAGTGCACACACAAAACCGCGCACGGCATGTGCTTCGCCGCACATATGTGTGTGTATGTGTGTGTGTGTGTGTGTGTGTGTGTGTGTGTGTGTGTGTGTGTGTGTGTGTGTGTGTGTGTGTGTGTGTGTGTGTGTGTGTGTGTGTGTGTGTGTGTGTGTGTGTGTGTGTGTGTGTGTGTGTGTTTGTGTGTGTGTGTGTGTGTGTGTGTGTGTGTGTGACAATGCTATCCACGCCAAACGGACAGAATGGCGAGCAGCTTCCTTTAAAGCTCAGAGGCCGCCTAAACGCCAAAAGGAAAAAATCCTCAAGTTTGCGTCTACATCGATTTTGCATTTCAAACGTGACTGCTTCGTTATTCTTTCAAAATTTCTACGCATAGCCTGTCAATGGTGTGTGTGTGTGTGTGTGTGGCAGGACCTTGTCGGGTGACCCAACTCAAGCTCAACCAAAGACTGTTTGACAGAGTTGACTCTGCCCGGCGAACGGCATGATTGGCGATTATGTAACATTGTTCAGCAAGCCATTAGCCTGCAGGCAGTTCATCTAATAGGTAAATACAGGAAGTATTTTTAAGAACCAGGCACTTCAAGGAATCCAAGTAGAAACGCCTGCACTGACTGCGCAATACTCTGTAAAACTCTGTATAACTGGTGGAAAAAAGCCCATCAGATCATGAACTTGGTGTTAGTTTTCTGAACAACATTGATACTATCATTATTATTTTCATTATCATTATCATTACCTTTAACATTATCTTTATCATTATCATAATCAATATTTTAATCATTATCTTTATTATTTGGCTGCTAAGGCCTTTCGCTTAGACGTCTTACCTGGACAGCGTGTTTACTGAGGAATACAACTGAGGAAATTCTACATTTTTTGTTTAACTTAAAAGTACTTCATTTAAGTAAATCTGAACGCTCCACTTAGACGCTGCTTCTTTCTCTTTAATAAAAAAATAATAAATTCGTTGTGTTTTTCAGACCTTAACCTACCCAGTTGATAATTGTATAAATGAATCAGTTACTTCTACTTAATATTTATTGGGCCATAACACCTTGAATATGCCATGTTTATAATCAGATAATAAACTGAAATTGCTTTGCATTTTTCTTTTTCACGCTTCCTTTTGAGCTGCTTGCGAATTTCCAATAGGAAACTTTTCGTATAACTTACACATAATGGAGGAGAGCTCTGAATGCCACAAGTTCTGTTAAGCCATATTGTTGGCCAACTGGAATTTATATAGACTGTTGAACTTTGTTCAAACTTGCAGCCAACAATATGCTCAACAATATAAATGAATACATTTATTTATAGATATAAATATATCTGGGAAATTATTATGAAAAAATCTTGTTGATGAAATTTTCCAAGTCAAAACACAAAACTTAATGAGTTTTTCAATAAACCGATGAGTGCGGCTGCTGCTTTTGACTTATCTTGCCACAATTTACCTTGCACCTACCACGCCCACGTCCCCGCCCTAGTACTTAGCGTGCGCCAGCTAACGAGCTGCCCATCAAAAGGTCGGACCTCTGTCAGCCTACGCCAGTCTTAAAGTCAACTTCAACCTCAACCCCATCATCAAATTGGTTTTGTGGCTTTGTGGCAACATCGCCGTCACCGGCAATGTCTCTTTCGGCGCTCCCCGCGCCCTTGCCACGACCCCAACCTATTGCTGTCTCCATTGTCGTCTTTGAGCTCTGCGCTCCAATTTCGATTGGATATTTGCGTTCAACGTTGGCTTTAAAGCCAGCAGCCCCACACAACGCGCACAATAAATTAAGCAAATTTATGGCCGACTCCCTCGAATTTCTATCTTGCAACCCCCCAATCAGCCCCAACACAAGCTTGCAGCTTTTGAATTCATTGATTACCACTTTCGCGTGCCAGTGGCTCAGAATTTAATTCATTGGTTGTGCTACCAGCTCATTAACACTGTGTAACAAATTTGAGCTCTTGCTTAAAATTGACAAATTGGTTGTTCGAAAAAACGGCATATTTTTTTTACGAGAACATAAAATAGTTTGTGCAATTAGCGTCAGCTTTAACTTTATTAAAGCGACAACTTTATTAATTAAAAAATTGAAATTGAAATTTGATGCTGGATTTGAACCGGCGACTTTTCGCACGCAGGCTCAGACTCATGACGTCACGTTTGCAAATGTCACTGTTCATGGTTTTCATACAAACCGTGTCCAACATTTCGCCCACTTTGAGATCGAATTGAGCACAAAAGGAAGCCTCAGTAGAAAAATAAGCTTTCTACTAATCAATCAGAAGAAACAGTTATATATAGATAAGAAGGCTCTATGAAAGGACTAAGGAGTCCTTAAGGAGTTCCTCAGTGATCTCCTCTTCACTAACCATGCTGCACAGTTTCACCTTTTGCTGGCAAATAGCATACCGAATATATTAAATACTTGGGCACCTCTTTTGGCAGCTGTTTGTCGCATCTACACAAAAGTCAGCTCTTTGATTGTTGTGTTGCCTTTAAGAAATGACTGACGACTGACTACGGCCCAGTGCCCCCCAATATGGATGGCACTCAGAGGCCATCCCCTCGACCAACGCACGTACGGCTTAAACAAGCTTAAGCAATGTGCGCAGCTACGAAAGGACGCCTATAATTTCAGTTCGTTGGCTCATTTCATTTAGCAGTACGCGACGGTATTTCATTATTAATGGAACTTTGATTAAATTGCAAGGCCCCCACGTGGTGGCATATAAAAAATTTACGATGACAAATTTACGCAAATTAGACGTAGCGCCAGACGCATCCGGCCCGGTATCCGGCCAAGTCCGGCCGCCTACCCTGCCTGTTTAATATTGCAGAATATTTGATTAACAGTCGCCAATGTGCTTAACATTTTAGCAATAATCGAATCTCTGGCAAAAAGGTTATGACAAAAATATCGCTGGGGCTTTATTGGAATAAAATATACGTTTATGACATGTTGGCGAAATGAAAAAGTTCAACTAATTTGTTTAATGTCAAACGGCTTAGACAAGATTTTGCGATGTGGCATCTGGGGGGATTTGAACCAGTTAATGGTATGTGCGGCTTAAGCTAAATGAACAGCTTATTGTGAAGTCTTCTGTTGGGTAAATGAAGGAATTTGACTCTTTAAAATACTTTTAATATAATTATTATATTAAGCGTTAAAGAGATGGTTGGAAAATTCTCCGAAATTTGATCATATTCAATGAAAGTATAAAGGCTGCATTTGAATTGAGCTGAAACTTTACTCATGAACTCCACCGTCAATGGTTTTGAACTGACCGCACTTTCACGTGGAAGCGTGGCTGGCTGCAGTATTTCGTATTTCTGACGTTTACCAAATTAAACTCAAGGCACAGACAATCAGGCACAAATTGAAGGTCAGCAAGTTGTGCCAAAAATACGAAAGCAACCAAAAATAAACTCTTGTCAGAAGAAATCACAAGAGTTATATTCGGAATAGGCATGCATTAGCATCAATATCAGTTAGCATCGGTATCGGCGTGTCAATAGGACAAGTATTAAATCAAAATGTCTGAATTTGCGAGACGCGGCGAGCACGTACGTATTCAAAATGCCAACTGCCTTTTCTCGTCCTTGACATTTAATTATTGTTGCCTACCTTGCGGCGCGCGCAACGAAACCAAACGACAATTATAAATAAATAAATGGCATAACAACTGGATTAAGCTGTCGGTTGTTGTATTTTATTTAGTTTAAATCTCTTACCTTTGTTTCTTGCGTTAAGTGTGCCGTTTTTTGCCAGCTTAGGTGCAATATTTTATCAAGCTGCCAGCACGAATCCATGGAAAGAAACAGAAACAGTTAATCCGTCAACAATGGCCTCGTTGCTCAGTTTTGCCTAAGTAAAGCTTCCTTTTTGATTGTAGATTAAATGTAATGCTCGCGTTTATTATCTAGTTTTCCTTGGCTTTTGTTTTATTCTGAACATTTTAGGCTTCACTTCTGCAAATCCTTTTCCAACTGTGGGAGATCGAACTATTTTAAAGTATTAAAAATAGTTGCAGCATGCATTCGTTCTTTAATAAAGAAGAACTTTACGGAGTGAACTTAGTTGGCTCAAATAAACTTTCACAAGGATCATTGAAAATGAATTGGAGCTATATTCACTAGTTTTCCACACTTGCGGCTGGAATATCTCTTTACGATTTGGACCCAGTCTGTCCGTTGATAGATCAGGACAAAGATTTATAGATATATGCATATACTTTCACAAAGATCATTGAAAATGAGTTCTAACTATTTCCACCAATTTTCCACACATGCGGGTGGAACTTTAGCTCTAGCGCGTTGGTCGGGCAAAATAAACACGTTTGTAAATACATATGTCATAAATGTAGATACTTTCTTCTATCAGTTAACTTGCGTTAAGCAAACAGCGTTCATATAAGACGCAACTCAAGCTGAAATTGACATATTGTAACTAAGTAACTAGGGCATTTAATAATGAGCTTTATCAAATTTCAAGTGCATATTTATTTGTTTCCTGCAGTGCTAACGCATTCAGCCATTCATAAAGCCAATTAGTGTTCGATAAACCTGTGCATACACCTCAATAAATCGCAAACGTTTGTTGTAAGTAATTTTTTTGTTAGGTTTTTAATCGAATTACTTGTCTGCGCTTAATGTGAACATGATTGTGTTTTTTTGCAATTCTGTGAATTTAAAATTTTTCAGCGCTCATTTCAAGCGCTTGTAAATGAGATTGAACGATTCGCTCGATGCGACACCCTTTGGGATGGCTGGCTTTCAGGCTCATTTCACTAAAAATCAACTTGATATATGGCTAATGATGTTGACAACATACGAGGCGAATAAAAAAAAGAAGAAATATACAACCTTCGGCAACAATGGCGCCCTTGTTCCCTTAGTAGACGTTGACGGCTCGGCAGGGGCTGTGGGTGTTGGGGTCGTAGGGCCGTGGAGCCGCGGGGCGGTTGGGCAACCAACACAAGCCCATACATGCGCTTATTGCAGCTGGGGCACACACAGCTTGTAGGACATAGTCAATATATCTAGATGTTTGCGTATTGTGTTAACGTGTGGGTGCGCCTTAATTAACAAATAATAAAATTGCATTCGCAACACTGTACGATAGAGCAAAGGAACAACCAGCTCGATATATTTGCCACAAAGCTATCGTTTCTGTTCCTGTCTCTGGCATTTTGTTATCGATATGCGCACTCGTTGCATCAATATGAATTTCTGCTCATTTAGATTCTAAGAAAATGAATATATAAATAAAAGCCTTAAAGTAGACAAGAAAAACTCGTTATTTTTATGAATATTTTCGAAGCCCAGGTCAATTACACAGAAATGTTTCTCGTTCACTCAACGTTGATTAAAGAGAATTTGTAAAGTTTAAGCAAACAATTGTTCGCATGCGAAATGCCTGAACTTAGCTTTGAGCACTCGCCTGTTGCTTGCAAAATGATAGACAAATGTTTCGCTATGAATTTGTGCGCATTTATAGTGTACTTTAGTTGAGGTATCTAATGGTCGGACCCTGCACTGATTGCTGTTGCATGTTGCTTAGGGTTTGCCGTGTGCATGCAAATTGGCATTTTGTTGTTGCCACGAATTGATTTTAAGAATCGCCAGCAAAATAAGCTAATCAAATGCTCGCCAATGAATAAACAACCCGATGCGTAATTGAAGCCAGCAAATAAGCGAAGGCGGGGCCCGCTCGTGATGGTCGCTGTGCTATACAAAAAAGTAAAAATAAAAATAAAATTGATTTGCATTTTCATGGGAATTATGCAACAGTGCAGCGACAGCTGTCGCTCGGCGCAAGCGCCACAATAACTGAAATGATGCAATCAATTCTTTGGGACTGTAATTACTTTGAGTGGGTTACCATTACCATCACCATCACCATCGCCATCAGCATGGCAAATAGAGGCAATCGATGGCGAAACATCTTCCCAATTCCACAGAAAATGCAATGCATTAAAGCATCAATGTGTGCATGTTCCGCAAATATCGCAAAATGCACTCTCTAAAAGAATTTTCTGCTTCTGCATTTGTTTGCTTTAGTCACAATTTCAAGTTAAAAGAAACTCTTGGCTGATTTGTATATCGATTGATATTTAAATGACTGCATTTCAATAAATATTGTTCACCTATCGAGAGCTATCGATTGCCGATAACCTTTGCGAGCTCGCATTTAGCTTATTGCAAGTGCATCAAAATTTCAAAAGCTGCCTTCAATTTTTTTTTGCAATATACCGTGTTGCAGGTTTTTCTTTATATTGATTCCCAGCTGATTGAAAAATAATGCTGGCAATCAGCTAATTACACCAAACTAAATAAGTCATCCATACCAGCCAGGTCCGGCTGCCAGGAATGAGGAATGAAGGCCAACTAGCCAAGTTGGCCAACAGGGGAGTTGGCATCTGGCAACTGGCATCAGCAGCAAATCAATTAGCATTGTTATTCGCTGTGATTCGGGGTCAAAGTTCACGCCTCATAGTTTTTCCGCTTCGCAGTTGCTGGCCCCAAAATGTGTGCTCTTAATTATGCAGCTTGTTAGTGCCACAAAAAATTAAAAACACACACAGAACAAAAAGAAGAAATGCCACACGGGCATTTTTTTTTTGCACCGAACTGAACCCCAAGGCCAACATCTGGCTGGTCCCGTGCAACACTTGGCCAAGAGTGCGAACTGTTGCCGCCGCCGTTGCCTGTGAATGAGCAGAGTGGCACACACAAATGCTGCCGGGTTACATGTTGCGCTCGAGCCGGAGCCAACTTTTGCTGTGTTCTGCTTGAGCATGTGGCATGCGATATGATGTGGCTGGGAGGCAGGCAATTTTTGCATTAGCCACACAGTTTGCCAGCACCGAAAAAGTTCACTTGTTTTCCATTTTGAACAGGAATTGTGTGCGAATGCGTTTGCCTCACCCACTCCCGTTTCGCAAATGCAGCTCAATTTTGGTTGTAGAAGGTGCGACAAATATTGTAATTTATGGTGAAAAAAATCATTACATGGAATTACTTGTAATATTCATATATGAAACATATGCTTAGCTTGTTTGAAGTTCGGATCCTGAACTTCGCTTTCATGCTACACACCGATGTGTTTAATCATCAGATCAGTCTTCATATCAAGCTAGATTTTAAATATTTTAAGACTTTTCAATATATTTTTCGAAATATCGATAACATTTGACTACAATTGACACTAGGCTTGCAGCAATCGAAACAATTCTCTTCCATATCGTTGATATTTCTTATCGATCAACAGTTTTTAACACATTCTCGAGTATGCATTAGGTGTTCCTCTTGACTAAAAATCTTCTAGTTTTGGTCGACTTCTCTGCGCGAAGGGAATTGCATACAATGTCTAATGAAAAATATATTTTGTGTTTCACAAAAGTTCTGTTCATTGATTGAAGGCATAATGCCCAGCAATCAAACAGTAAGCAGAAAGTCAGACAAAATTTAATTGAACCGCGGCAATTTGTAAAATAAATGAAATGATTAAGCACAAAAGAGTTTGAGTTTGAGTAAGAGTTTCAGTCGCAGACAACGCGTTTTAATTGTGTTAAACATAAACAAAAAACAGCAACAAAAACATGTTTGTGTTCCGTAGCCAAAGGAAACAACCCACAGAAACGTGACCACCTAGCCACAAGTAACCCGAGCCCAACGCAATGTCCGACAACGCCAGCGAGAACAATGGAGTCACAGCTCCGGGCGGCAGTCATGTGCCGCCGCCACAATACATAATTACCACGCCCAGCGAGGTCGATGCCGACGAGGTGCGCTCCGTGGCAGATCTGGAGCTCAGCTCGCCCAGCGACGACAACGTCTTTGTGACGGGCCTAACCGAGCTGCAACAGCAACAGCTGCTGCAACAGACAAAGCTCACACACACCCAAAAGTACAGCCAGACATCGAGCAGCAGCAGCACCAGCAGCAAATTGGCCACGCGCTCCTATTCCGTGACCAGCAGCAGCAGCAGCACAGCCGCTGCCGCCGCCGCTGCCGTGGCACAGCAGCTGCAAATGCAGCAGATGCAGACGCAGACGCAGCACACCCAGCAGAAGATCATCTCGAGCAGCACGCGCAGCCAGAGCCTGCAGTCGAGCGCGATTGTTGGCGAACAGAGCGGACACATGCTGAGCACCGCGGCGGCCTTGGCCCAGCAGCTGAAGGCGCAGTCGTCGACCTCGATCATCACCAGCGAGCAACGCAGTGGCAGCAGCAGCAGCACCACACGTTACGTCAGCTCCACAGCACAGGGCGGCAGCACGGCGACGGGTGTGGGCAAGGCCAAGTTCCAGAGCTTTCTACAGCAGCCGGAGGCGCACGGCTTTCTAACCGCCCATCAAAAGCATGTGCGTCAGTTTGTGCGCTCGACCTCGGCACACTCGGAGGCGGCTGCCAGCATGACACCGGTGAGCGGTGCTAGGCCGGAAAAGTGCATACGGAGCGCCTCCACACAGATCGATGACGCTACGGCGGCCAGTGGAGATGGTGTTGGCATGGGTGAGGCGGGCATGCAGCTGTCCATGTCAAAGCTGGGACTGCAGCAGTCCTCCTCGATACTCATCTCCAAGTCGGCCGAAACCATTGAGATGAAGAGCAGCTCCTCCTCGGCGGGCATGCGCACCCAGCTGACCCTCAGCGGTGGCTTTCTGGCGCCGCCCAATCGCAAGATCACCATCTTAAGTCCGATACACGCCCCACCGGGTCTTCATGACATGCTCAAGCGAGCCGGACGCTCGCCCTTGTCCCCACGCATCAGTTTCCCGGGCAGCGAGGCGGATCTCTTTGGGTATGTATGCAAGAGCTCATCTTATAAAGAATCCTTTAATTGTGTCACGACATCTTCAATCCTGCTAAGTTTACGACAATATATATACCTCGTCTCAACGGGGGTTCGATCCCTTAGCCCACTGCGCTACTCAATCAACTGAGTTTAGGTGTGTAAAAATTTGTATAACGTATCAGAGTGGCAGAGTCCATATAACCATGTCGGTTGTGCATCCGCAACTTCTATGAAATGCTGCCATATCATCTATACCCTTTGCATGCATCATTTGTATACCCTGATTCTATTGGAAATGGGTTAGACGGATATTATGGTGTCATGAAGCAAGCATATCCGACTCTTTCAGTTATAGGTATATGAAGTCCGTCTGTCCGTCTTTGTCCGTTCTTCTGTCTGACTGTGTGAACTCGTCTATCTCAGAGACTAGTAAGAGCTGGGGCTTCAATTCCAATCTTCACAAAAGCGATAAAAATCGAGAGACAGCACATTTAGTACGTAGGTTCTCGAAGAGTGTAAGCACCTTTTCGCTACCCCCGATCTTTTAAATTTATCTTGACCCAATTCACAAACATAAATGTACTGCACCTTAAGAAAGTTCTAGTAAAACGGTGCAAAAAGTGTTTAGGGTAAACCCATTGCGTGCATGTAGGGTATATGCCTGCAGGGTATTTAAGCTTCGGCGCACCGAAGAAAACTTAGCCGACCCTTTAAAACTAGACCCAAGGGGTTGCTGGCAAAACTGATTGGCGAGTTGGTTGTCTTGGACACTCTGGACATATTTTTCTTTATTTCCTTTTGTACCTTTGCATCGACGCAGAGGCCAATTGCGAACTGTTGCCGAACAGTTCCGTGAAATATTGACTAACGGAGTAGACGGGCAAAGTTCTTATGCCATATACCATAATTTTGAGACTTGTCAAAAGTGCCTCCAGCGGAGCTCAGCTGAGCTGCCTAACACGATAATGTTGTAAACAAAAACTCTTGGATTTTTGTTTATGAACTTAGCCGTTCAACAGTTTTGACACAAAATCGCTTAGCTAATGCGCATTGTTTGTCTACCGAGAGACAACAAAAATCTTTTGATTAACAGCATTGTCGACACAGACGTCTGCCCTTGCCGCCTTCGGCTAATGAGCTTGTTTATGTCCGTTTTCGTGTCCTGTGTCTGCATCCGCGTGTCCCGTGTCTCGTGTCCCGCTGCCCTCAGCCGTGCGCCCAGAATTTGCATATGAAATGGTTCTCTCATTATTAATTGTTGTTTTGGCTGCGAGGCAAATCGCGTATACGCTCAGTGTGCGCTCCAAATGTCACTCGCAGTTCGACAGTTGTCAGTTGTCATCTTTTCCCTGCCCCGCCCCGCCCCGCCCTGCCCGGCCACACGCCACACGCGGACATACACTCCTCCGTTGCCCGCCGGCTGCGATTGCTGCCCTCGGCCCAGTTCGCTGTCAAAATGCCAAAATTGTTTGTCATAGTCGTATAATTAAATTTAAATGTTTTCGTTTGCGACGTGGCAACAACAGCGACATTACAAAGACGCAAACAAAGCGAGATAAAGAGAGATAGAGAGCGAGAGAGCGAGAGAGAGAGGGAGAGAAAGAGGCGCACATGTATCTATAGAGAACAGCCGATAGACGTTATCCATGTGAATTACAAACGTCAGAGCAAGAAAAATAATTGCGACAATTACCCGCAGCAGCATCCGCGGCTACAGTCAGTGCCATAAATAGGCGAACCCAATGACCAGTGAAGGGGTAGCAAAACTTTTAGACGAAATGACAACCGAATGCATTAATTATAAAATCAACTCAATATATAATCCAATACACAATACAAACTGAACTTGGCCGCACACGTGGGCTCTTTTTACACAAACATTATTTAAACAGGTGTTGTCAGCCGTTAGTCTGCTCAGATATCAAGCATATTTTATTTATTTACCTGTTTATTTAATTTTTTCTTCAGCTCTATATAAAGACTAATTGATTGAGGGGCTGACTGATTGATTGACTGTTTGTTGATCAAAGCCCAGTCCTAATCTCACTTTCAACTATCTTTGTTTAAATTCATTTAATAAGCGTTTTACGCTTTTCGCAAAATACATCCTCTGGGATGGAAAACGGCAAACGAAAGTTTTCTCAGAATCTCAGGAAAACTTTGCTAGCAACTTTTGGTTCTTTTGGTTCGAGGGACTTAAAACTCACCTTCAAAATATCTAAGTGCAGTTCGAAGGAGTGCGAAAAATGGGTGGAAAATTGATGTATAAAGGGGGTAAAAGGTGTATTGAAGCTAGAAGCCAAGAACGGCTAAAGCCGGGCAATGTTAGCTAGTATAAAATATAACTCCAGACGTCTTCTCCTCAAGATGTGTAAACCAAAACATTCCACATGCGGCAGATGTGTGAAAAGATGTTGCACAAGATTTGTAGCAAATAGCTGGAACCGAACAAGGCCGAATAATACCAGCTAGTGCATTATATATGCTATTCCCATATTTTACTTAATGCCGCAGGCCTAAACGAATGCCAAACGAATGGTTTGTATAAAATTTAAAAACACATTTAATTTATTTGTTGTTGTTGCTGTTGTTTTTGTTTTTGTTTGAGTGTGTTTCGCCTGCTAATTTATGCAGGAACATGGCTTTATAAACAAACAAAATGCCATTAAGCAATCAGCAACAGTTGACTCCGAAGTTATAATACTCTCGCCTTTACTCTTTGTGATAAAGGCAGGCTCAGAGCTACTCTTCAAATAACTTGAAACTATTTAAAGCAAACTTAACAAAGCGTTAGTCATATGTGCGTTGTGGAAATAGCTTAAAGCTGCTTTAATCAAAGTTATCTAAACTTTGGCTAATTGCAGAAATATCAAATTATTTTTCACAGTAAAATATTTCTGGGCGACTGGCAATAAATTCTTTTAAAATTAAGCAGCTAAATAGAATAGGTATATGCCAAACGGACTTAACTAACTTTTTCAGCTGAAATAGAAATAAAATAGCAATTTATTCAAGGAATTCAATGTGGAAAGTTTGCCTTAAGCACAAGCTAGTTCTGACAAAATATTATTTTAACTTTATTTAAGGAAACGTAACTTGTAGCAATATTATGATGCCCACTTTTAGTGCAACATTAGGTTAAAAATGCAATTTAATTGAAAAAAAAATGGATACAAATATAAAAAAAAATACATTTAAGGAAAACAAACTAGAACTGACGAGATTTGTGGAAGATTAAATTACCTAGCAGACTTGTGGCTTATATAAGAGAGTGTTGGAAGTATATCATATATTGATATAGCTTTGCAGATATCTTAGGAGAAGAAGTTTATAGAGAGGCGATTTTTCTTGCATCTATTATTTTTGGTACTGAAACGACTTTGCAGATATATTAGCAGAAGAGTAAAGTTTGCAGCTCATCTGTTAGATATATCTTAAGCTGAAAGAACAGATAAGATTATCGATTATGTAGTTAGGGAAGGGAGCATGGCTCACAAGCTAGTCTGAACTTCGAGCCCAGTTCCTCTTTGTCGCAAATGACCGCAAGACTTGGTTACTTGGATGCCAATGCACCTGAATGCGAGTGTCTATGAATGTCAATATATGTCAATCAGTTTTGTATATACATGTATATATATATATATATATATATATATATATATATATATATATATGCGAAATCGTGGTGAACGCATCAGAGGCTGTAATCACAGAATTCCTCGACGCAAATTGCACTTTGTCATTTGTCCGGCAACATTGTGAAGGTAATGCCAGTGCCTAACGCATAGTTAGGTTTAAATGTAAATTACTATTAAATATCCTGACTGGACAGTTGATATTGTTAAGAATGCGTTTTAATGAGGCTATCAATTTGTAGGTGGCAAGTTCCAGCTCCCTCGAGGCGTTAATTAACAACAGATGCATATCAAGTGTATTGCAATGTTTGTTAACTTTAACAACTGCGCATGTTCTCTGCTAATGAACTCTTCAAACATTATGCGCCCGCAATCCATCGCTTCCCCGCCGCCCGCATCCGCTCGGCGCGACTCTTGCGTTTACTGTGCCGCATTCCATCAAAGCGCATATAAACATTCCGGCGGCTTTGTTAACAGGAATGTGTTGGACTTAACTATTTGGTGCTGGCTTTAAATTCCGACTAAACCACCAAGCTCAATCCAGTCCAGCCCCCGCGCAGCCCCGCGCAGCCGAGCCCACCCTTCGGGCACAACTCTCGCAGTGTACACATAAATCTCTTAAAGCCAAGGGCTCAACTTTTGCGCTTTATGTATGCGTGACTTATGTTTACAGTTTATTTATTATTTAAAACATAACAGACAAATGGACCAGGCCGGGCCAGGCCAGGCCAGAAAAGCAAAGATAAGAATAATTTTTAAAGACCAAAAGAAACAGAGATAAGAGAAACGGCAGAGTAGGATACAGCTCTGGGGAGCCATTGCCCAGGGATTGACTCGACTTACACTCTGAGTTGGACTCCATTTATATTGTGTCCAAGTATTTTTCAATATGCCGCCTTCCCCCCAAATGCAACGCCCAGTGGGCAATTCTAATGCCAAATTAAACTGAGCTGCTCTAAAGGCGTTCTGGGAGCTCGATTAGAGGCCGAGCGGAAGCAGCGAGCCCCCCTCCAGAAAAACACGCCGCAACTCAGTTTCAGCCCAAAAAGGCAGTCGAAGAGGCTCCAATGACAAACAGGCAAATAAAACCCGCAGTAACAGTACGAAAAGAAAAAATACACAAAATGAGACACAGAGACGCGGGTGGCCTGGTTGCTTAGGTGCGGGCCCAAAGGGGGGGTGGTGGTGGGTGGGTTTGCCTCGGCCCGGCTAAGAAAACCCTTTTAAGACATCGGCACCGCGCGTGCCTTTTCGTTTGTATATATTAAATTCGCGATGCATACTTCTCGGCGATAATGAAGGCATTTTTGCGCGCAGGATAAGGGAAAATGGATGGTGAGTGGGAGGTGCGGGAGTTGCTGTGAGGGGGGAAAAGCTGAGCTAACCCCGCAACCAACCCACAAAAAGTGTGTGTCGCCTCAATTAACTGAGAGTCGCGAAATGAAATTCCTCTCAACCCCAACATCGAGAGCTTCCTTTGAGGCGTAATGTACCAGAAAGCGAGTTACCTATGAGCTTAAGCGAACTTAACTGTTAAATATGCATTTAAAATCACCTCGAAATGTTGTCGGAGAGCGTCATTTAATTCCATATTTAAATATTGCAAATGCATTTGGCCTAGCCGGCCCGCATATCCTGCTCGAAAGCGAGTCCATATTCATGTTGCATGCAATCCTCATTATTGTATAATCCCTTTCTCGGAAAACCTATTCTTCAACAGTTAATAAAAAAATAAACAAAAAACAAAAACCAACATAAAAATGCCAAATCAGAAATTCATGCGAAATTCCCGGTATACTCAAACAACTGAAACAAAAAGGGGGAATGAAAAGTATATTGTTAAATGGATGGGTTTTAAACAACAACAACAAAATGCCATGAATGGCAAATAAAAAATGAATAAAAATAGAAATAAGACAATGGCTTTTAAAAAACATATGTATATACATAATATTGCGTATGCGCCGCGTAGCACAAAGGCCAAAGCGTATCACATCCTAATTAATAAGGCATCAGAACTTAATATGCGAACGCAAAATGCTGAAGTGAAACTGTGAGAGATAGAATGACAAAGTAGTGGGTGGAGGGGGGGATGGTGGGAGAGAGAGACTCAGGGAAATGGCGTGAGATTTTTGCTCTTTATTGCATGTTGTTATGGCTGAGGCAGCCGCAAAGTATGCAACACTGTGCCTGCAACTGACGTCGCGGCACGTGCTGCGGCACGCTAAGGAGCACGATGCGGGGCCAACGGGGAGAACTGCAGGCAAAGACCTTCAATAAAGTCACAAAGCACACAGAAAATGTGGAGCAAAGAGAGGGCAGGCAAAAAAAAAGGCAAGGCAAAATAAAAATAATAAAAAAATCTGTGCACTTGCGAGTGCCCGACTCACACATACCCTCTGCGCACATAAACAAGCTCTATGAAATCTACTTTAAAACTCACAAATCAAAGGCAGAGAAATATCAAAAGTCTAAGCAAACCTAGAACAGGTGGCAGTTGTTTTAATTATGAAATATTTTGTATTCCAAACAAACAAGAAAAGAAGTATATACAATAGCTTGAATATTACTCGAGATAATGCAACAAGGAAGAACTAGAAATTCTGGGAGCTATGTATAATCCCGACCAGCAAACCGAGTATATTCCAACTTTGGTGTCTGTAGCTCGAATATTTCTCGAGATATACAACAATGAAAAACTAGAAATCAACACTCGACGATTTATCTATAAAAAAAAAAAAAAAAAAATATATATATATATATATATATATATATATATATATATATATATATATTATTTACGATATCCTTCAGGCCGTCTCGCTTAAAACCTTGAATGGTAACAGGGTATATAAAAAAAATCTAACATATATCAGCAAAAAATTTAAGCGCGTGGCATGGCGATTTTTACCTGCAATCAGTGGGGCAATGATGGCTGAGGGGTGAGAGGGGTCGTCTCTGTGTGTTGTGCATGAGAGTTGAGCAAACCGAGTGGCAGCTGCCTTTCGATTTGTGTCAACACAGTGGGCGTATGGCAGAAGGGGGGCGGGGAAGTGTGAGGGCGAGTGGGGCGTGTGGCAGAGGCGCATGCCAAGCGTCTTGTTTGTTTGCATTTGATTCGCGAGCGACTCAAGACTCACGTAATTACATAATGCACATTACAGCGCATTGAAGCGGCGTCCAGTTGGGCCAAGGTGCAACACAAATGACTTCTCGCGAGGCTCAATCAGCCAGTGTCCTGCACACGGACTCTCGGGGGCGGCGCGGGGCAAAACCAATTCGAAAGTTGAAAAGCTCACGGACAGCTTTTATATACTGTTATCACAGTGCTTTTTACCACGTCAAGCTTTTGCCTAGTGCAGACACATGTTGCACAGTTGTTGGTGAAAGCTTTTATCTGCCTCGGAGCGTTTGCGAAAGCTGTAAAAAGCTTCGCGGCAAACGGAATGTTCTTTACGCTTTTTGTTGCCCCACTGAACGCAGAGCTTTTAAAAGCAGCGCTAATACCAGCTGCAATACAATTTTTTTTCTATCATCATTTAACTAGGAGCCAAAAGCTGTTAACGGCACTTTACTTAAACAGCTTAAAGCATTTGACAGCTCCCTTGCTGTTTGATGCTTAAAAGAAGCTGCGACAAAATATAATTCAATCACAAAGAAAAAAGCTTTTTATTCCTAAGTAAAAGTAAACTTTTTTTTTTTAATAAAATAAAACAGAAATTAAGGGAAGACGTTTAAGCGAAATACAATATTTATATTTGAGTGGGTAGACCGGTCGCCGGTTCGAGTCCCCAACTGAGATTTACTGAGTGTCAGCTTACAATTGTTAAATCGAATACATTTGAGAAATGCTTTAATTCTTTTTCAAATCATTAAAAAAATATATATATAATAAAAATAAATTTATAAAAATATATTATAAAATAAAATAAAACAAAATAAAATGTAAAAATAATAAAGTAAAATAAAATAAAATGTAAAGAAATAAAATAAAATATTATGAAATAAAATTAATCAAAATCAGAATAAATAAAATAAATAAAATAACAAAAAATTTGAATAAAATATAAATAAAACAAAATAAAAATAAATAATATTAAGTTAAATAAAACATAAAATTTAATTAAATATAAAAATAAATAAAGCAAAATAAAATGTTTACATAATTTAGTTTATATAACTTGAGCAAAATTCAAAGCATTTAAAACAAAACCCAACTTAATATAAATAAGTATAAATAAATTATAAACGCTTTGAAAAAGAAACTTAAAAGAAGAGAACTTCTCGTTCTTGAGCAAGACCCAAAGCTCTGCTTACGCCACATATTACAGCCCAACTTCAATTGCCATTTAATTAAAATATAATTTAGCATACTTGAATTTTTCTCTATGTTATTCTAATCAAAACTCTGAACTAATTTGTATGCATTTATTTTTCTCTTTATAGGTAAGTCCAATTCAAAGTCTTTGCTATTGTCTTTGGTATTCCCCGGTAAGTTCGCAAATGAGCTAAATTATTTGTTATAAAGTTCAAACGCTTGATTTCGTTGGCCACAAAAGGACGTCGATTTGGCCTAAATAATAATCAATAAACGGAATTAGTGCGTGAATTTTGCGGGCCAGGCGAAGAGTCGTCGCGGCATTGAATTTAAAATATTGCGTATACGCAGGGTGTGCTGCGGCAGCAAGGCGCAACTGGTTGTGCGACCAGAGGAGGGAATGGGGGGGAGAAGGCGTGGCAGTCTGTCGATCGCCGCGCTGAAAAAATTCGCAACATTTTGAACTTTGGCATTCCTCTTCCTTTTTTTTCTTTGCCTTGGACGTTTTTCTGATTAAATTTGAGGGGACGGAAACGGGGTTTGCTTGACAGCCAGCCAGCCGCTTTTGAGCTTGCGCCCCCTCAAAACCAAGTATGCTGCTTGGTGGAGTGAGTTTGAAGGCGTGTCCGGCATCCGCCCCCTCCCGCAGCGCTCAGCGTCTGTTTGTTATCAAGTGCAACTTTTGCATCAGGCACACAACATAAAACTCAAAAGCAAACTAAAAAAAAAAAAAGAAAACTATTAAGAAAAAAGAAAAATAGAAAATAATAAATGAGAAAAATATTATAAAGCGTATGCAATTTGTTGCCTGGTTGTTGGCCACGCCCACCCGCTGGGCAAGAAGTGCAGTCAAGTTTAGTCAATGCCATGGTCATAATACAAATGCATGCATGTATGCGTAAGCACCACCCTCACACGCACACACGCACACCCTCACATATGCACACATACTTAGGCACCCGCTTATTCACTCGGCAAGCAAATCTCAAACGAAAACAGAGTTCAAAGCGCAGGAAATTGAAAGCATTTAAGTAAACGAAAACTAGATGAAATTATCTGCTCGAATGTGCTACAGCGCGCATACCCTGTAAATGCTGTGCTCAAAAGGAAAACTATGTATTATCCATAATGTTGGAGCATATCAAAAAGTCCTGCTTAAAATAGCCTTAAGCTATAATATGTCAAGGTGACACCCTTGCTTGCTGCCTGCCTGTTTACAGGGTATCGCTTAAGCGAAAGCTCTTAACTGCAGCATTATTGTCTATTTCTCCGTTAACAACTATTTTGATGTACGTTTTCCATATTAAAATGCTGGGGAAAACGAGGAAAGTTGCGGGGCAAAAACCTTTTATTTAGCTCTGCTTTTTAGTCCGCACCGAGAAATTCACATATTGATTATAAAAATGTATAAAAGTGCTCTCTGTCACAAACACAGCAACGCAGAAACGCACAAATTAAATTGTCTCAATTTATGGACATTTTTTAACTAGACACAAAACGCTGTTAACATCCAGCAAGCTTCCAAAAATCTGGCACTTTACATAGAGCTGCGCCAACAAAGAACAACAACTGAAACAATCAAAAAATTTACAGACCAAAAAGCTCTCTGTGCAATATGATTGTTGTTGTTCTTCTTCTTGTTGCTGTTGTTTGCATTGTTATTGTTGTTTCTGTTTATGTCGTTGTTGTTGCTGCTTTTTTGTTGCTATTGTGGGACTAGTATATCTGTAAAGCGAGTGCCTCCTGGGTGCCATTTTCCATTCATTATTTAGTTGCTCTGCCCCTCGTTGTTGTTGCTGCTGCTGCTGCTGCTGCTGCTGCTGTTGTTATTGTTTATTGTTGTTCTTGTTGTTGTTGTGTTTTTGTAAAAAACACACAAAGCAGCGAGCACAGCAGCAGAAGCAGCAGCAGCAGCAGAAGAAGAGTACAAATTTAAAACACCGAAAACAAAGAAGCATCGAAACATTTGGCAAATGCTCTGCAATAATTGAGTGTGAGAAGCGATAAACCTTAGTCGGAAACGAGACTGTATATCGATATCGATATATATCGATAAGCTGAATAAAAATTGTATTTAAGAAAGTCTGTTTCGTATATCGATATCGATATAAATGGAATAACAAGACAGCCATTTTACATTATGTTAAAGTACGTTTATCGACATCGATATGTACCGACTACCGAAATAATCATTGTATATGATATATCGCTTGTATATCGATATATATCGACAACCCGAATAATCCTTTTATATCATATTATAGCCTGTATCGATATCGATATATATCGGTTACCTAAATAATTATTTCAAATTATATTAAAGCCTGTTTGTCGATATCGTTATAAATCGATTACAAAAATTAATATAATTTATAAAGTCTGTTTATCGATATCAATGGTTCAACAAAAGAAACATTTTGTATTATGGTAAAGCAAGAATATCGATATCAATATGTATCCATTACCAAGAAATCATTTGATCGGATATTATAGCCTTTTTATCGATATATATCGATTACCTAAATAATCATTTTATAATATTTTATAGCCTTATATCGTTATCGATATATATCGATTAACTAATGATTAATCATTTTAAAATATATTATATATATGGAAAAGACTTGCATTTAATGGCAAAGTAGTTTGATATGTATAATATAATATAAAAATAAAACACTTAAGCTTAATAAGAGAACTGAGCTTTTGTATATACAATATAACTTGAATTTAGGGCTTGAAGAAGAAGCTAAAATGAGGGCAATTTGTTTAATTAAGTTTATGCGATAAATTGGCCTTTATAGTGGAAGCTGTTTGATGCGATGAGAGAATTTTCTCTTTAGATTCCATGAGAGTAGACTCAGGTTGCAGACAATTTTAATAGATATTTTAAGTGGAGCTTCGCATTGAAATGAAATCATTTTTTAAACGCATTCCCTGGGTCAAAATGCAACTGAATTCGGCCTTATCCACAGAGCCCCAAAGGCGGCGAAAGAGTGAATTTGGTCCGAGAGCGAACCGCAGGCGGTTTGCTGCTCAAAAGCTCATCTTGACAGATCTTAGCAGTTGGGCGCTCTTATGCAAATGATGGCAAAGGGCAAAGCTGGGAAGTGACAGGACCCGCAGCTAGAGGCCATAAAACCGTAAACATAACCAGGAGCCAGCTGTGGCCTCTTGGCCACCACCTGGCTATTCCGGGTCCAACATCAAAATTAGCCACCAAGGAGCAAATATCAGCGCATCCGATTGCCCATTGTGGTTGTTGTTGTTGTTGTTGCTGTTGTTTTCGTTGTTGTTGTTAACGCTGGCAATTTTCATTTAAGCCAAGTGGCCCGCTTCACGTTTACCGCTGATGGATAACTCTCGAGGCGAAGCTGGCCGGATAATTGCAATGCGAGCCCGCAGCTCGCTGGGTCATGGGTCGCGGGTCGCGGGTTGCCGGTTGCGGGTTGCGGGTCACAGCAGTTCTCTTATTGGATGGCTTGCCAAGAAATTTGAAACTTTCCAGGGGAGCAGCTGATGGACCCCTTGGACGCACCTGAGCCGGGGCTCAAGAGCCAATAACGAATTGCGAAGCGAAAACTGATGCCTCAACAAATTCACATGACTTGACTTACGCAGGGGGGAGAGCGGGGAGGGGGGCTGCTATATAGGCGGGTGGGGGCTGGATTCTTGTTACGTCAAGGAAATTGCGTCAAGTGACAAGGCGAATTGCCTAATTATAATTAAATTAACCAGTCCAATCGATTATAATTATGAACTAGTGTAAATAATTATCACTGATCCTAATTACAATTAATTACACAAGTATTCCAAGTAAAAAATGGGCTAAGGACATTTTACAATTATTTTTTTTAATCTTAATACTATTTATTATTGGTTATTATTATATTATATTATTAATATTAAGATAAATATTATCATTATTATCATTATTTATTAGTTTTCACATTATTAATAAAACTATTTGTGTTATTATTGATAATAATAATGATAATAATAATATTATTATTATAATAATATTATTATTGTTATTAATAATAATATTATTATTATTATTATTATTTTTATTATGATTATTATTATTATTATTATTATTATTATTATATTATTATTGTTATTATTATTATTATTATTCTCAATATAATTTTTAGTATTATTTTTATCATTATTATAATTATTATTATTATTAGCATTATTGTTACCTTGCAGAGGGTATTATAATTTTGTCGTAAAATGCGTAACGCATAGAAGGAGACATCTCCGACCCCATAAAGTATATATATTCTTGATCAGCATCAACAGCCGAGTCGATATAGCCATTTCCGTCTGTGCGTCTGTCCATCCGACCGTCTGTCCGTCTGTCTGTTTCTATGCGAACTAGTCTCTCAGTTTTATAGCTATCTTAATGAAATTTTGCAGAAGTCCCTTTTTCTGTTGCACGCAGCTCATATGTATGTGAAAACCAGCTGGATCGGACCACTATATCATTTAGCTGCCATAGGAACGATCGGTCGGTTAAGTTGTTGTATGAAAAAACATTTTGTTTCATCCGATTTTCACGAAGTTTGGTGTTTAATTCATGGTTTTACCTCAAGAATAATCGGGCATTAAAATCTAAACACGGATTTTTTAGTCGAAATTCATGTCCAAATCTTACCCCAAGATTCGTATATACCCATGAGTCAAAATTTACCAACCCCATAATACAGTCAAATCTCATCCGATTTTCACGAAGTTTGTCTTTTTCTTCATGGTTTTGCTTCTAGAATAATCGGGCATTAAAATCTGAACACCGATTTTTTAGCCGAAATTCATGTCCAAATCTTACCCCAAGATTCGTATATAGACATGAGTCGAAATTTACCACCCCCATAACTCAGTCAAATCTCATCCGATTTTCACGAAGTTTGTCTTTTTCTTCATGGTTTTACTTCTAGAATAATCGGGCATTAAAATCTGCACACCGATTTTTTAGTCGAAATTCATGTCCAAATCTTACCCCAAGATTCGAATATAGACATGAGTCAAAATTTACCAACCCCATAACTCAGTCAAATCTTATCCGATTTTCACGAAGTTTGTCTTTTTCTTCATGGTTTTACTTCTAGAATAATCGGGCATTAAAATCTGAACACCGATTTTTTAGTCGAAATTCATGTCCAAATCTTACCCCAAGATTCGTGTATAGACATGAGTCGAAATTTACCAACCCCATAACTCAGTCAAATCTCATCCGATTTTCACGAAGTTTGTCTTTTTCTTCATGGTTTTACTTCTAGAATAATCGGGCATTAAAATCTGAACACCGATTTTTTAGTCGAAATTCATGTCCAAATCTTACCCCAAGATTCGTGTATAGACATGAGTCGAAATTTACCAACCCCATAACTCAGTCAAATCTCATCCGATTTTCACGAAGTTTGTCTTTTTCTTCATGGTTTTACTTCTAGAATAATCGGGCATTAAAATCTGAACACCGATTTTTTAGTCGAAATTCATGTCCAAATCTTACCCGAAGATTCGTATATAGACATGAGTCAAAATTTACCACCCCCATAACTCAGTCAAATCTCATCCGATTTTCACGAAGTTTGTCTTTTTCTTCATGGTTTTACTTCTAGAATAATCGGGCATTAAAATCTGAACACCGATTTTTTAGTCGAAATTCATGTTCAAATCTTACCCCAAGATTCGTATATAGACATGAGTCAAAATTTACCAACCCCATAACTCAGTCAAATCTCATCCGATTTTCACGAAGTTTGTCTTTTTCTTCATGGTTTTACTTCTAGAATAATCGGGCATTAAAATCTGAACACCGATTTTTTAGTCGAAATTCATGTCCAAATCTTACCCCAAGATTCGTATATAGACATGAGTCGAACTTTACCAACCCCATAACTTGGCCAAATCTCATCCGATTTTCACGAAGTTTGTCTTTTTCTTCATGGTTTTGCTTCTAGAATAATCGGGCATTAAAATCTGAACACCGATTTTTTAGTCGAAATTCATGTCCAAATCTTACCCCAAGATTCGTGTATAGACATGAGTCGAAATTTACCAACCCCATAACTCAGTCAAATCTCATCCGATTTTCACGAAGTTTGTCTTTTTCTTCATGGTTTTACTTCTAGAATAATCGGGCATTAAAATCTGAACACCGATTTTTTAGTCGAAATTCATGTCCAAATCTTACCCGAAGATTCGTATATAGACATGAGTCAAAATTTACCACCCCCATAACTCAGTCAAATCTCATCCGATTTTCACGAAGTTTGTCTTTTTCTTCATGGTTTTACTTCTAGAATAATCGGGCATTAAAATCTGAACACCGATTTTTTAGTCGAAATTCATGTCCAAATCTTACCCCAAGATTCGTATATAGACATGAGTCGAAATTTACCAACCCCATAACTCAGTCAAATCTCATCCGATTTTCACGAAGTTTGTCTTTTATTTCATGGTTTTACTTCTAGAATAATCGGGCATTAAAATCTGCACACCGATTTTTTAGTCGAAATTCATATCCAAATCTTACCCCAAGATTCGTATATAGACATGAGTCGAAATTTACCAACCCCATAACTCAGTCAAATCTCATCCGATTTTCACGAAGTTTGTCTTTTTCTTCATGGTTTTACTTCTAGAATAATCGGGCATTAAAATCTGCACACCGATTTTTTAGTCGAAATTCATATCCAAATCTTACCCCAAGATTCGTATATAGACATGAGTCGAAATTTACCACCCCCATAACTCAGTCAAATCTCATCCGATTTTCACGAAGTTTGTCTTTTTCTTCATGGTTTTACTTCTAGAATAATCGGGCATTAAAATCTGAACACCGATTTTTTAGTCGAAATTCGTGTCCAAATCTTACCCCAAGATTCGTGTATAGACATGAGTCAAAATTTACCAACCCCATAATACAGTCAAATCTCATCCGATTTTCACGAAGTTTGTCTTTTTCTTTATGGTTTTACTCCTAGAATAATCGGGCATTAAAATCTGAACACCGATTTTTTAGTCGAAATTCGTGTCCAAATCTTACCCCAAGATTCGTATATAGACATGAGTCGAACTTTACCAACCCCATAACTTGGCCAAATCTCATCCGATTTTCACGAAGTTTGTCTTTTTCTTCATGGTTTTGCTTCTAGAATAATCGAGCATTAAAATCTGAACACCGATTTTTTAGTCGAAATTCATGTCCAAATCTTACCCGAAGATTCGTATATAGACATGAGTCAAAATTTACCACCCCCATAACTCAGTCAAATCTCATCCGATTTTCACGAAGTTTGTCTTTTTCTTCATGGTTTTACTTCTAGAATAATCGGGCATTAAAATCTGAACACCGATTTTTTAGTCGAAATTCATGTCCAAATCTTACCCCAAGATTCGTATATAGACATGAGTCGAACTTTACCAACCCCATAACTTGGCCAAATCTCATCCGATTTTCACGAAGTTTGTCTTTTTCTCCATGGTTTTGCTTCTAGAATAATCGGGCATTAAAATCTGAACACCGATTTTTTAGTCGAAATTCATGTCCAAATCTTACCCCAAGATTCGAATGTAGACATGAGTCAAAATTTACCAACCCCATAACTCAGTCAAATCTCATCCGATTTTCACGAAGTTTGTCTTTTTCTTCATGGTTTTACTTCTAGAATAATCGGGCATTAAAATCTGAACACCGATTTTTTAGTCGAAATTCATGTCCAAATCTTACCCCAAGATTCGTATATAGACATGAGTCGAACTTTACCAACCCCATAACTTGGCCAAATCTCATCCGATTTTCACGAAGTTTGTCTTTTTCTTCATGGTTTTACTTCTAGAATAATCGGGCATTAAAATCTGAACACCGATTTTTTAGTCGAAATTCGTGTCCAAATCTTACCCCAAGATTCGTATATAGACATGAGTCGAAATTTACCAACCCCATAACTCAGTCAAATCTCATCCGATTTTCACGAAGTTTGTCTTTTTCTTCATGGTTTTACTTCTAGAATAATCGGGCATTAAAATCTGAACACCGATTTTTTAGTCGAAATTCATGTCCAAATCTTACCCGAAGATTCGTATATAGACATGAGTCAAAATTTACCACCCCCATAACTCAGTCAAATCTCATCCGATTTTCACGAAGTTTGTCTTTTTCTTCATGGTTTTACTTCTAGAATAATCGGGCATTAAAATCTGAACACCGATTTTTTAGTCGAAATTCATGTTCAAATCTTACCCCAAGATTCGTATATAGACATGAGTCAAAATTTACCAACCCCATAACTCAGTCAAATCTCATCCGATTTTCACGAAGTTTGTCTTTTTCTTCATGGTTTTACTTCTAGAATAATCGGGCATTAAAATCTGAACACCGATTTTTTAGTCGAAATTCATGTCCAAATCTTACCCCAAGATTCGTATATAGACATGAGTCGAACTTTACCAACCCCATAACTTGGCCAAATCTCATCCGATTTTCACGAAGTTTGTCTTTTTCTTCATGGTTTTGCTTCTAGAATAATCGGGCATTAAAATCTGAACACCGATTTTTTAGTCGAAATTCATGTCCAAATCTTACCCCAAGATTCGTGTATAGACATGAGTCGAAATTTACCAACCCCATAACTCAGTCAAATCTCATCCGATTTTCACGAAGTTTGTCTTTTTCTTCATGGTTTTACTTCTAGAATAATCGGGCATTAAAATCTGAACACCGATTTTTTAGTCGAAATTCATGTCCAAATCTTACCCGAAGATTCGTATATAGACATGAGTCAAAATTTACCACCCCCATAACTCAGTCAAATCTCATCCGATTTTCACGAAGTTTGTCTTTTTCTTCATGGTTTTACTTCTAGAATAATCGGGCATTAAAATCTGAACACCGATTTTTTAGTCGAAATTCATGTCCAAATCTTACCCCAAGATTCGAATGTAGACATGAGTCAAAATTTACCAACCCCATAACTCAGTCAAATCTCATCCGATTTTCACGAAGTTTGTCTTTTTCTTCATGGTTTTACTTCTAGAATAATCGGGCATTAAAATCTGAACACCGATTTTTTAGTCGAAATTCATGTCCAAATCTTACCCCAAGATTCGTATATAGACATGAGTCGAACTTTACCAACCCCATAACTTGGCCAAATCTCATCCGATTTTCACGAAGTTTGTCTTTTTCTTCATGGCTTTACTTCTAGAATAATCGGGCATTAAAATCTGCACACCGATTTTTTAGTCGAAATTCATATCCAAATCTTACCCCAAGATTCGTATATAGACATGAGTCAAAATTTACCACCCCCATAACTCAGTCAAATCTCATCCGATTTTCACGAAGTTTGTCTTTTTCTTCATGGTTTTACTTCTAGAATAATCGGGCATTAAAATCTGAACACCGATTTTTTAGTCGAAATTCATGTTCAAATCTTACCCCAAGATTCGTATATAGACATGAGTCAAAATTTACCAACCCCATAACTCAGTCAAATCTCATCCGATTTTCACGAAGTTTGTCTTTTTCTTCATGGTTTTACTTCTAGAATAATCGGGCATTAAAATCTGAACACCGATTTTTTAGTCGAAATTCATGTCCAAATCTTACCCCAAGATTCGTATATAGACATGAGTCGAACTTTACCAACCCCATAACTTGGCCAAATCTCATCCGATTTTCACGAAGTTTGTCTTTTTCTTCATGGTTTTGCTTCTAGAATAATCGGGCATTAAAATCTGAACACCGATTTTTTAGTCGAAATTCATGTCCAAATCTTACCCCAAGATTCGTGTATAGACATGAGTCGAAATTTACCAACCCCATAACTCAGTCAAATCTCATCCGATTTTCACGAAGTTTGTCTTTTTCTTCATGGTTTTACTTCTAGAATAATCGGGCATTAAAATCTGAACACCGATTTTTTAGTCGAAATTCATGTCCAAATCTTACCCGAAGATTCGTATATAGACATGAGTCAAAATTTACCACCCCCATAACTCAGTCAAATCTCATCCGATTTTCACGAAGTTTGTCTTTTTCTTCATGGTTTTACTTCTAGAATAATCGGGCATTAAAATCTGAACACCGATTTTTTAGTCGAAATTCATGTCCAAATCTTACCCCAAGATTCGAATGTAGACATGAGTCAAAATTTACCAACCCCATAACTCAGTCAAATCTCATCCGATTTTCACGAAGTTTGTCTTTTTCTTCATGGTTTTACTTCTAGAATAATCGGGCATTAAAATCTGAACACCGATTTTTTAGTCGAAATTCATGTCCAAATCTTACCCCAAGATTCGTATATAGACATGAGTCGAACTTTACCAACCCCATAACTTGGCCAAATCTCATCCGATTTTCACGAAGTTTGTCTTTTTCTTCATGGCTTTACTTCTAGAATAATCGGGCATTAAAATCTGCACACCGATTTTTTAGTCGAAATTCATATCCAAATCTTACCCCAAGATTCGTATATAGACATGAGTCGAAATTTACCACCCCCATAACTCAGTCAAATCTCATCCGATTTTCACGAAGTTTGTCTTTTTCTTCATGGTTTTACTTCTAGAATAATCGGGCATTAAAATCTGAACACCGATTTTTTAGTCGAAATTCGTGTCCAAATCTTACCCCAAGATTCGTGTATAGACATGAGTCAAAATTTACCAACCCCATAATACAGTCAAATCTCATCCGATTTTCACGAAGTTTGTCTTTTTCTTTATGGTTTTACTCCTAGAATAATCGGGCATTAAAATCTGAACACCGATTTTTTAGTCGAAATTCGTGTCCAAATCTTACCCCAAGATTCGTATATAGACATGAGTCGAACTTTACCAACCCCATAACTTGGCCAAATCTCATCCGATTTTCACGAAGTTTGTCTTTTTCTTCATGGTTTTGCTTCTAGAATAATCGAGCATTAAAATCTGAACACCGATTTTTTAGTCGAAATTCATGTCCAAATCTTACCCCAAGATTCGTATATAGACATGAGTCGAACTTTACCAACCCCATAACTTGGCCAAATCTCATCCGATTTTCACGAAGTTTGTCTTTTTCTTCATGGTTTTGCTTCTAGAATAATCGGGCATTAAAATCTGAACACCGATTTTTTAGTCGAAATTCATGTCCAAATCTTACCCCAAGATTCGTGTATAGACATGAGTCGAAATTTACCAACCCCATAACTCAGTCAAATCTCATCCGATTTTCACGAAGTTTGTCTTTTTCTTCATGGTTTTACTTCTAGAATAATCGGGCATTAAAATCTGAACACCGATTTTTTAGTCGAAATTCATGTCCAAATCTTACCCGAAGATTCGTATATAGACATGAGTCAAAATTTACCACCCCCATAACTCAGTCAAATCTCATCCGATTTTCACGAAGTTTGTCTTTTTCTTCATGGTTTTACTTCTAGAATAATCGGGCATTAAAATCTGAACACCGATTTTTTAGTCGAAATTCATGTCCAAATCTTACCCCAAGATTCGTATATAGACATGAGTCGAACTTTACCAACCCCATAACTTGGCCAAATCTCATCCGATTTTCACGAAGTTTGTCTTTTTCTTCATGGCTTTACTTCTAGAATAATCGGGCATTAAAATCTGCACACCGATTTTTTAGTCGAAATTCATATCCAAATCTTACCCCAAGATTCGTATATAGACATGAGTCGAAATTTACCACCCCCATAACTCAGTCAAATCTCATCCGATTTTCACGAAGTTTGTCTTTTTCTTCATGGTTTTACTTCTAGAATAATCGGGCATTAAAATCTGAACACCGATTTTTTAGTCGAAATTCGTGTCCAAATCTTACCCCAAGATTCGTGTATAGACATGAGTCAAAATTTACCAACCCCATAATACAGTCAAATCTCATCCGATTTTCACGAAGTTTGTCTTTTTCTTTATGGTTTTACTCCTAGAATAATCGGGCATTAAAATCTGAACACCGATTTTTTAGTCGAAATTCGTGTCCAAATCTTACCCCAAGATTCGTATATAGACATGAGTCGAACTTTACCAACCCCATAACTTGGCCAAATCTCATCCGATTTTCACGAAGTTTGTCTTTTTCTTCATGGTTTTGCTTCTAGAATAATCGAGCATTAAAATCTGAACACCGATTTTTTAGTCGAAATTCATGTCCAAATCTTACCCGAAGATTCGTATATAGACATGAGTCAAAATTTACCACCCCCATAACTCAGTCAAATCTCATCCGATTTTCACGAAGTTTGTCTTTTTCTTCATGGTTTTACTTCTAGAATAATCGGGCATTAAAATCTGAACACCGATTTTTTAGTCGAAATTCATGTCCAAATCTTACCCCAAGATTCGTATATAGACATGAGTCGAACTTTACCAACCCCATAACTTGGCCAAATCTCATCCGATTTTCACGAAGTTTGTCTTTTTCTCCATGGTTTTGCTTCTAGAATAATCGGGCATTAAAATCTGAACACCGATTTTTTAGTCGAAATTCATGTCCAAATCTTACCCCAAGATTCGAATGTAGACATGAGTCAAAATTTACCAACCCCATAACTCAGTCAAATCTCATCCGATTTTCACGAAGTTTGTCTTTTTCTTCATGGTTTTACTTCTAGAATAATCGGGCATTAAAATCTGAACACCGATTTTTTAGTCGAAATTCATGTCCAAATCTTACCCCAAGATTCGTATATAGACATGAGTCGAACTTTACCAACCCCATAACTTGGCCAAATCTCATCCGATTTTCACGAAGTTTGTCTTTTTCTTCATGGTTTTACTTCTAGAATAATCGGGCATTAAAATCTGAACACCGATTTTTTAGTCGAAATTCGTGTCCAAATCTTACCCCAAGATTCGTATATAGACATGAGTCGAAATTTACCAACCCCATAACTCAGTCAAATCTCATCCGATTTTCACGAAGTTTGTCTTTTTCTTCATGGTTTTACTTCTAGAATAATCGGGCATTAAAATCTGAACACCGATTTTTTAGTCGAAATTCATGTCCAAATCTTACCCGAAGATTCGTATATAGACATGAGTCAAAATTTACCACCCCCATAACTCAGTCAAATCTCATCCGATTTTCACGAAGTTTGTCTTTTTCTTCATGGTTTTACTTCTAGAATAATCGGGCATTAAAATCTGAACACCGATTTTTTAGTCGAAATTCATGTTCAAATCTTACCCCAAGATTCGTATATAGACATGAGTCAAAATTTACCAACCCCATAACTCAGTCAAATCTCATCCGATTTTCACGAAGTTTGTCTTTTTCTTCATGGTTTTACTTCTAGAATAATCGGGCATTAAAATCTGAACACCGATTTTTTAGTCGAAATTCATGTCCAAATCTTACCCCAAGACTCGTATATAGACATGAGTCGAACTTTACCAACCCCATAACTTGGCCAAATCTCATCCGATTTTCACGAAGTTTGTCTTTTTCTTCATGGTTTTGCTTCTAGAATAATCGGGCATTAAAATCTGAACACCGATTTTTTAGTCGAAATTCATGTCCAAATCTTACCCCAAGATTCGTGTATAGACATGAGTCGAAATTTACCAACCCCATAACTCAGTCAAATCTCATCCGATTTTCACGAAGTTTGTCTTTTTCTTCATGGTTTTACTTCTAGAATAATCGGGCATTAAAATCTGAACACCGATTTTTTAGTCGAAATTCATGTCCAAATCCTACCCGAAGATTCGTATATAGACATGAGTCAAAATTTACCACCCCCATAACTCAGTCAAATCTCATCCGATTTTCACGAAGTTTGTCTTTTTCTTCATGGTTTTACTTCTAGAATAATCGGGCATTAAAATCTGAACACCGATTTTTTAGTCGAAATTCATGTCCAAATCTTACCCCAAGATTCGTATATAGACATGAGTCCAAATTTACCAACCCCATAACTCAGTCAAATCTCATCCGATTTTCACGAAGTTTGTCTTTTATTTCATGGTTTTACTTCTAGAATAATCGGGCATTAAAATCTGCACACCGATTTTTTAGTCGAAATTCATATCCAAATCTTACCCCAAGATTCGTATATAGACATGAGTCGAAATTTACCAACCCCATAACTCAGTCAAATCTCATCCGATTTTCACGAAGTTTGTCTTTTTCTTCATGGTTTTACTTCTAGAATAATCGGGCATTAAAATCTGCACACCGATTTTTTAGTCGAAATTCATATCCAAATCTTACCCCAAGATTCGTATATAGACATGAGTCGAAATTTACCACCCCCATAACTCAGTCAAATCTCATCCGATTTTCACGAAGTTTGTCTTTTTCTTCATGGTTTTACTTCTAGAATAATCGGGCATTAAAATCTGAACACCGATTTTTTAGTCGAAATTCATGTCCAAATCTTACCCCAAGATTCGTGTATAGACATGAGTCAAAATTTACCAACCCCATAATACAGTCAAATCTCATCCGATTTTCACGAAGTTTGTCTTTTTCTTTATGGTTTTACTCCTAGAATAATCGGGCATTAAAATCTGAACACCGATTTTTTAGTCGAAATTCGTGTCCAAATCTTACCCCAAGATTCGTATATAGACATGAGTCGAACTTTACCAACCCCATAACTTGGCCAAATCTCATCCGATTTTCACGAAGTTTGTCTTTTTCTTCATGGTTTTGCTTCTAGAATAATCGAGCATTAAAATCTGAACACCGATTTTTTAGTCGAAATTCATGTCCAAATCTTACCCGAAGATTCGTATATAGACATGAGTCAAAATTTACCACCCCCATAACTCAGTCAAATCTCATCCGATTTTCACGAAGTTTGTCTTTTTCTTCATGGTTTTACTTCTAGAATAATCGGGCATTAAAATCTGAACACCGATTTTTTAGTCGAAATTCATGTCCAAATCTTACCCCAAGATTCGTATATAGACATGAGTCGAACTTTACCAACCCCATAACTTGGCCAAATCTCATCCGATTTTCACGAAGTTTGTCTTTTTCTCCATGGTTTTGCTTCTAGAATAATCGGGCATTAAAATCTGAACACCGATTTTTTAGTCGAAATTCATGTCCAAATCTTACCCCAAGATTCGAATGTAGACATGAGTCAAAATTTACCAACCCCATAACTCAGTCAAATCTCATCCGATTTTCACGAAGTTTGTCTTTTTCTTCATGGTTTTACTTCTAGAATAATCGGGCATTAAAATCTGAACACCGATTTTTTAGTCGAAATTCATGTCCAAATCTTACCCCAAGATTCGTATATAGACATGAGTCAAAATTTACCACCCCCATAACTCAGTCAAATCTCATCCGATTTTCACGAAGTTTGTCTTTTTCTTCATGGTTTTACTTCTAGAATAATCGGGCATTAAAATCTGAACACCGATTTTTTAGTCGAAATTCATGTCCAAATCTTATCCCAAGATTCGTATATAGACATGAGTCAAAATTTACCAACCCCATAATACAGTCAAATCTCATCCGATTTTCACGAAGTTTGTCTTTTTCTTTATGGTTTTACTCCTAGAATAATCGGGCATTAAAATCTGCACACCGATTTTTTAGTCGAAATTCATGTCCAAATCTTACCCCAAGATTCGTATATAGACATGAGTCAAAATTTACCACCCCCATAACTCAGTCAAATCTCATCCGATTTTCACGAAGTTTGTCTTTTTCTTCATGGTTTTACTTCTAGAATAATCGGGCATTAAAATCTGAACACCGATTTTTTAGTCGAAATTCATATCCAAATCTTACCCCAAGATTCGTATATAGACATGAGTCGAAATTTACCACCCCCATAACTCAGTCAAATCTCATCCGATTTTCACGAAGTTTGTCTTTTTCTTCATGGTTTTACTTCTAGAATAATCGGGCATTAAAATCTGAACACCGATTTTTTAGTCGAAATTCGTGTCCAAATCTTACCCCAAGATTCGTGTATAGACATGATTCAAAATTTACCAACCCCATAATACAGTCAAATCTCATCCGATTTTCACGAAGTTTGTCTTTTTCTTTATGGTTTTACTCCTAGAATAATCGGGCATTAAAATCTGAACACCGATTTTTTAGTCGAAATTCGTGTCCAAATCTTACCCCAAGATTCGTATATAGACATGAGTCGAACTTTACCAACCCCATAACTTGGCCAAATCTCATCCGATTTTCACGAAGTTTGTCTTTTTCTTCATGGTTTTGCTTCTAGAATAATCGAGCATTAAAATCTGAACACCGATTTTTTAGTCGAAATTCATGTCCAAATCTTACCCGAAGATTCGTATATAGACATGAGTCAAAATTTACCACCCCCATAACTCAGTCAAATCTCATCCGATTTTCACGAAGTTTGTCTTTTTCTTCATGGTTTTACTTCTAGAATAATCGGGCATTAAAATCTGAACACCGATTTTTTAGTCGAAATTCATGTCCAAATCTTACCCCAAGATTCGTATATAGACATGAGTCGAACTTTACCAACCCCATAACTTGGCCAAATCTCATCCGATTTTCACGAAGTTTGTCTTTTTCTCCATGGTTTTGCTTCTAGAATAATCGGGCATTAAAATCTGAACACCGATTTTTTAGTCGAAATTCATGTCCAAATCTTACCCCAAGATTCGAATGTAGACATGAGTCAAAATTTACCAACCCCATAACTCAGTCAAATCTCATCCGATTTTCACGAAGTTTGTCTTTTTCTTCATGGTTTTACTTCTAGAATAATCGGGCATTAAAATCTGAACACCGATTTTTTAGTCGAAATTCATGTCCAAATCTTACCCCAAGATTCGTATATAGACATGAGTCAAAATTTACCACCCCCATAACTCAGTCAAATCTCATCCGATTTTCACGAAGTTTGTCTTTTTCTTCATGGTTTTACTTCTAGAATAATCGGGCATTAAAATCTGAACACCGATTTTTTAGTCGAAATTCATGTCCAAATCTTATCCCAAGATTCGTATATAGACATGAGTCAAAATTTACCAACCCCATAATACAGTCAAATCTCATCCGATTTTCACGAAGTTTGTCTTTTTCTTTATGGTTTTACTCCTAGAATAATCGGGCATTAAAATCTGCACACCGATTTTTTAGTCGAAATTCATGTCCAAATCTTACCCCAAGATTCGTATATAGACATGAGTCAAAATTTACCACCCCCATAACTCAGTCAAATCTCATCCGATTTTCACGAAGTTTGTCTTTTTCTTCATGGTTTTACTTCTAGAATAATCGGGCATTAAAATCTGAACACCGATTTTTTAGTCGAAATTCATGTCCATATCTTACCCCAAGATTCGTGTATAGACATGAGTCGAACTTTACCAACCCCATAACTTGGCCAAATCTCATCCGATTTTCACGAAGTTTGTCTTTTTCTTCATGGTTTTGCTTCTAGAATAATCGGGCATTAAAATCTGAACACCGATTTTTTAGTCGAAATTCATGTCCAAATCTTACCCCAAGATTCGTATATAGACATGAGTCGAAATTTACCAACCCCATAACTCAGTCAAATCTCATCCGATTTTCACGAAGTTTGTCTTTTTCTTCATGGTTTTACTTCTAGAATAATCGGGCATTAAAATCTGAACACCGATTTTTTAGTCGAAATTCATGTCCATATCTTACCCCAAGATTCGTGTATAGACATGAGTCGAACTTTACCAACCCCATAACTTGGCCAAATCTCATCCGATTTTCACGAAGTTTGTCTTTTTCTTCATGGTTTTGCTTCTAGAATAATCGGGCATTAAAATCTGAACACCGATTTTTTAGTCGAAATTCATGTCCAAATCTTACCCCAAGATTCGTATATAGACATGAGTCGAAATTTACCAACCCCATAACTCAGTCAAATCTCATCCGATTTTCACGAAGCTTGTCTTTTTCTTCATGGTTTTACTTCTAGAATAATCGGGCATTAAAATCTGAACACCGATTTTTTAGTCGAAATTCATGTCCAAATCTTATCCCAAGATTCGTATATAGACATGAGTCAAAATTTACCAACCCCATAATACAGTCAAATCTCATCCGATTTTCACGAAGTTTGTCTTTTTCTTTATGGTTTTACTCCTAGAATAATCGGGCATTAAAATCTGCACACCGATTTTTTAGTCGAAATTCATGTCCAAATCTTACCCCAAGATTCGTATATAGACATGAGTCGAAATTTACCAACCCCATAATACAGTCAAATCTCATCCGATTTTCACGAAGTTTGTCTTTTTCTTTATGGTTTTACTCCTAGAATAATCGGGCATTAAAATCTGCACACCGATTTTTTAGTCGAAATTCATGTCCAAATCTTACCCCAAGATTCGTGTATAGACATGAGGCGAACTTTACCAACCCCATAACTTGGCCAAATCTCATCCGATTTTCACGAAGTTTGTCTTTTTCTTCATGGTTTTACTTCTAGAATAATCGGGCATTAAAATCTGAACACCGATTTTTTAGTCGAAATTCATGTCCAAATCTTATCCCAAGATTCGTATATAGACATGAGTCAAAATTTACCAACCCCATAATACAGTCAAATCTCATCCGATTTTCACGAAGTTTGTCTTTTTCTTTATGGTTTTACTCCTAGAATAATCGGGCATTAAAATCTGCACACCGATTTTTTAGTCGAAATTCATGTCCAAATCTTACCCCAAGATTCGTATATAGACATGAGTCAAAATTTACCAACCCCATAACTCAGTCAAATCTCATCCGATTTTCACGAAGTTTGTCTTTTTCTTCATGGTTTTACTTCTAGAATAATCGGGCATTAAAATCTGCACACCGATTTTTTAGTCGAAATTCATGTCCAAATCTTACCCCAAGATTCGTATATAGACATGAGTCAAAATTTACCACCCCCATAACTCAGTCAAATCTCATCCGATTTTCACGAAGTTTGTCTTTTTCTTCATGGTTTTACTTCTAGAATAATCGGGCATTAAAATCTGAACACCGATTTTTTAGTCGAAATTCGTGTCCAAATCTTACCCCAAGGTTCGTATATAGACATGAGTCGAAATTTACCAACCCCATAACTCAGTCAAATCTCATCCGATTTTCACGAAGTTTGTCTTTTTCTTCATGGTTTTACTTCTAGAATAATCGGGCATTAAAATCTGAACACCGATTTTTTAGTCGAAATTCATGTCCAAATCTTACCCCAAGATTCGTATATAGACATGAGTCAAAATTTACCACCCCCATAACTCAGTCAAATCTCATCCGATTTTCACGAAGTTTGTCTTTTTCTTCATGGTTTTACTTCTAGAATAATCGGGCATTAAAATCTGAACACCGATTTTTTAGTCGAAATTCATGTCCAAATCTTACCCGAAGATTCGTATATAGACATGAGTCAAAATTTACCACCCCCATAACTCAGTCAAATCTCATCCGATTTTCACGAAGTTTGTCTTTTTTTTCATGGTTTTATTTCTAGAATAATCGGGCATTAAAATCTGAACACCGATCTTTTAGTCGAAATTCGTGTCCAAATCTTACCCCAAGGTTCGTATATAGACATGAGTCGAAATTTACCAACCCCATAACTCAGTCAAATCTCATCCGATTTTCACGAAGTTTGTCTTTTTCTTCATGGTTTTACTTCAAGAATAATCGGGCATTAAAATCTGAACACCGATTTTTTAGTCGAAATTCATGTCCAAATCTTACCCCAAGATTCGTATATAGACATGAGTCGAAATTTACCAACCCCATAACTCAGTCAAATCTCATCCGATTTTCACGAAGTTTGTCTTTTTCTTCATGGTTTTACTTCTAGAATAATCGGGCATTAAAATCTGCACACCGATTTTTTAGTCGAAATTCATGTCCAAATCTTACCCCAAGATTCGTATATAGACATGAGTCAAAATTTACCACCCCATAACTCAGTCAAATCTCATCCGATTTTGTCTTTTTCTTCATGGTTTTACTTCTAGAATAATCGGGCATTAAAATCTGAACACCGATTTTTTAGTCGAAATTCATGTCCAAATCTTACCCCAAGATTCGTGTATAGACATGAGTCAAAATTTACCACCCCCATAACTCAGTCAAATCTCATCCGATTTTCACGAAGTTTGTCTTTTTCTTCATGGTTTTACTTCTAGAATAATCGGGCATTAAAATCTGAACACCGATTTTTTAGTCGAAATTCATGTCCAAATCTTACCCGAAGATTCGTATATAGACATGAGTCAAAATTTACCACCCCCATAACTCAGTCAAATCTCATCCGATTTTCACGAAGTTTGTCTTTTTCTTCATGGTTTTACTTCAAGAATAATCGGGCATTAAAATCTGAACACCGATTTTTTAGTCGAAATTCATGTCCAAATCTTACCCCAAGATTCGTATATAGACATGAGTCGAAATTTACCAACCCCATAACTCACTCAAATCTCATCCGATTTTCACGAAGTTTGTCTTTTTCTTCATGGTTTTACTTCTAGAATAATCGGGCATTAAAATCTGCACACCGATTTTTTAGTCGAAATTCATGTCCAAATCTTACCCCAAGATTCGTATATAGACATGAGTCAAAATTTACCACCCCATAACTCAGTCAAATCTCATCCGATTTTGTCTTTTTCTTCATGGTTTTACTTCTAGAATAATCGGGCATTAAAATCTGAACACCGATTTTTTAGTCGAAATTCATGTCCAAATCTTACCCCAAGATTCGTGTATAGACATGAGTCAAAATTTACCACCCCCATAACTCAGTCAAATCTCATCCGATTTTCACGAAGTTTGTCTTTTTCTTCATGGTTTTACTTCTAGAATAATCGGGCATTAAAATCTGAACACCGATTTTTTAGTCGAAATTCATGTCCAAATCTTACCCCAAGATTCGTATATAGACGTGAGTCAAAATTTACCAACCCCATAACTCAGTCAAATCTCATCCGATTTTCACGAAGTTTGTTCCTATGAGAGCTATATGATATAGTGATCCGATCTTAATAGGATTTTGCATATATATGATGAGTATAGTAAAACTGATAATTGCCGAGTTTGGTCAAGATATCTTGTAAAACAAAATGTTTTTTCATACAACAACTTAATTTTCGACCAATCGTTCCTATGGCAGCTATATGATATAGTGGTCCGATTAAGCTGGTTTTGACATGTGTGCTGCGTGCAACAGAAAAAGGGACTTCTGCAAAGTTTCATTAAGATTGCCTTAAGACTGAGAGACTAGTTCGCATAGAAACAGACAGACAGACGGACATGGCTATATCGACTCGGCTGTTGATGCTGATCAAGAATATATATACTTTATGGGGTCGGAGATGTCTCCATCTATGCGTTACACATTATAATACCCTCTGTAATTATCGGAAATAGAATGGGTTTTTTTTCGTGAAAAGTCTTGTTCATCAGACACAGCGAACGTAGCTTAAGATTGCCCTATGGATTTATGGACTCGGAACTATTTCAATCTGAAGGTTAACCTTAATTTCTCCTTATGAATTCTATGAATCATCAGAATACCAGAATCATCAAATATTACTTATACATTTTTGTATCTATAAATATTCTGATTTTTGAGGTATAAGAGTGTAGGCATAGATAAGCCCACTGCCTGGCACTCAAGCTGAGATGCCTATGGGGAATATTACTTAATACTACGGCCTATTATGAAACTTTCTTAGCATTAGATTCATAAAGTAAAGTAGTTGGATCAAAGCCCAAATCACTTACTCAACGAACAGGCCAGATAGTTGGTTAAAGTATTGATTGAATTAGCCAATTTGGGTCTCAATTCGGCGAAACTTTCGGTAGGCATTTTTTGTTGCATCGTGTTAGCCAAGACGGCAACCAGCACCCAATACTTGACCCCGCCGTGGCCGACTCCATTACAAATGCAAATGCCGTTGACTATAATGGCCTGTGGCTGGGCGGGGTAGTCAAGGGGGTGGGCGAAGCTTAGAAGCGCAGCAATGCGTAAATGAAGTTTTCAAGTGCAATGCGCAACAACAACAACAACAACAGCAGCCGCTCTATGATAGCCGCAGCGCAGCAAAGCTTGACGCTGGCAGCGCAGCAGCAGAAGAGCGCGCAGTTTGGTGTTGCTGCGCAAAGAGAGACAGCGGGAAGAGAGCGAAAGAAAGGGAAAGAGCGAGAGCGAGAGGGACAGAGTGAGAGAGAGAGAGAGAGAGAGAGCAAGATTGTAGGCATTTGGCTGGCGCTTGCTCTGCTACTCGTTGGGCAGCGGCGCTGTTGTTGACAATTGTTAAGCAATTGAAAAGCATCTACAACAACAATAATAACAACCTAACCCGCAACCGATAAGAAACAACAACAACAGCAGCAGCAACAACAAAAATACGCGAAGTTTGATAAATTTGTAAGCATTTGCTCTCTGCGCATGCAGCCTCCCACACAAGAACAATGGGAACAACAATAACTGTTAGAAGCTCAAACTTCAGCTTGAACAAAAAATTGATGCACTGCCTACGCAGCAGCATCGACATCGGCAACGGCATCGACATCGACGTCGGCGTCAAAGTCGACGCTGGCGTCTACTACTGTTTTGCGCACGCTATTCACGTTGAAGCACGTAGCACGTAGACGGCAAAGCGCCGCTGTCTCCGTCTCCACACAGCTTCCATTGGCACTGGCTGGCTTTGGCTTTTGGCGGCGTGCGTGGTCGGTCGGTCGGTCGAACGGTCGGTCGGTCGAACGGTCGGTCGGACGGTGGGTCGTTTGGTCGTTTAGCTCGCACGCTCGGTCAGCGTCGGCGTCGTCGTCGTCGTCGTCGTCGTCGTTTACGTTGCTCTCCCACAAAAACGTTGGCGTCGCGCGTCGCTGGCTCGATTGGTGCCAGTGTTGTGCGGTCGCTGCAGCTGTGAGCATCGCGAGAGCGCGTGATGCGTGCGTGTGTGTGTGTGTGACAGACAACAAACCGTCTCGCGCTCGAAATTCAAATAAAAACGTTAATATATGTATATTTTTTTTAAATAAACAACAAGTGCAAAAAGCACAGCAAATTTTATGCATTTTTTTTGACAATTTTTTTGCAAGTGTTTCGGCAGCGCTGCGGGCCGGCGACTGTCGCAGCAGCATCAGCAGCATCAGCAGCAGCAGCGACGCCAAAGAAAGAGGCGCACAAAGCAAACAAAAATTACATAAAACAACAGCAAAAAAAAAACGAGGCAAACAACAGCGCGAGCAGCAGCAGCAGCGGCGGCAGCAGCAGCAGCAGCGGCGGCAGCAGCAGCAGCGGCAGCAAAACCAAAAAGCGAATCTAAATTAAAATCGTAAATCAACGCAAATCACACAGCGACAGCAGCGGCACCGGCAGCGGCAATAGAAGAAGCAGCAGCACAAAAAAAAACAAAAAACAAAAAAGAACAGAACAACAACAATTGCCGCTTATCAAATGCCGCGACGTCGACGACGCGCGCCGCGTGCGTGAATGTGCGTTGGTGTGTGTGTGCGCGCGCCCTTGTCTGGGTGCCTGCGTGTCTGTGTATGTGTGCGTGAGTGTGCGGCAAAGTTTTGAGCTGGCGGCCAAAGGCGACAGCGCTACCGCTGCCGCCGCCGCCTCAGCAGCAGCAGGTGCAGCTGTAGCGCCAGCAGCGCGTCAACGGCGCAGCCACAGTCTAACGGCAGCTACAACAGCAACAACAACAACTGCAACAGCAACAACAACAACAAGAACAACAACAACAAACGGCTCAACAGCGGCTGCCTCAACACAGACGCCGGCATTTCGAACAAGACATTTGCTAAAAGCCACCGCCAAAGTGAAAAAGAAGAAGAAGTGGAAGCAAATCAGCTTCGTCGATGACACGCTGCAGTCGACGTCGCTGCTAGTGCCAACAGCAGCAGCAGCTGCTTCGCAGCAACGCAAACGCTCCACCTGCAGCGCACCGCCAGCGCTGGGCGCTGGCAGCGCCGCTACCCATTTTCATTCCCACTCGCAGTCGACTGCGGCGCGACGTCTGAGCAAATTCCTTAAGCACAGCGCACACAAAACAAGCAGCGACGCAGCGCCAACTGCAGTGGCAGTGGCAGCGGCAGCGGCAGCGCAGCGACGCAAATCATCGGCAGCATCGATCATTGTCGAAACGGCGCTCAACGCCGCCGCCGGCCGTTGTGCAGGCGGCCGAACTGCTGAGAAAGCAGAGGCGGCAGAGAGAGCAGCAGCAGAGAGCGCTGAGCACACTGCCAGCCGTCACAGCAGCAGCGCCACGGCGGGCACTGCGACCGAGGAGGGCAGCAGCAACTGCAATACGAATACCAATACAAATACAAACGCCACAAGCGCATCCGCATCCGCGTCCGCATCCGCATCCGCAACGACGTCGACCTGGTGCGGCAGCATTAACTTTCTCGTTTATATGGTTTGCTCCTTCTGCTGTTGTTGCTACAATTATCGCAATTCCCCAACAAGGTTAGTGACTACTAAGCGCCCCCCCCCCAACCCCCTCCCCCACTTTCAAATTAACTGATCTATACTCTAAATGCCCTTTGCTGTGGGGTAGCATGACAAATCGCATACAAATGGAACACAGTTTGTCCGAAAGCTTTGGCCAAAATACTTTTCTAGACGAAAACGAGTTTAACTATATAATATTTTATTTGTAATGCACTTTTTCTTTAGTATAACTAATTTAAGTGCATTTTTGTAGATTTTTTCGATTTTTCCAATCAGAATATTGTTTTATACACATGCCCTATCCCAACTTACACTATCCGCAAGGGTATTCGCACTTCGGCAAGCCGAAGAACAACAACTTTTTTCATTTCCTTTTCGTTGTAAGTCTCTCACGTAACCCTCTTAAGTAACACCTTTCTAGCTATTAAGTTTCCCAGATACTTCACTCTTAAACTCAACTTTTCTCTTATCAAATGTAGCTCTTAAGTTTCTCCAGTGTGCTTCCTTTGTCACGCTCTATTGTTCTATTTTACTAACTCGAAACCCAATTTTTGGTCTTCTCTTAAATTGATGCTCAACTTCTTGAAAGATCTTTTGCGTGTCGCGTGTCATTCGGAGGCGTCTTCTATTATTATGTTAATTTGAAATATAACAAAAAAAATGAAAAAAAAAACTGGTTTGTGAACTGGTTTCCTGCATAAAGTTCGCCAGATTAGGCAAAGCGGTCTTTAAAGAAACTAGAAACTGAAAAAAACCTGGGGTCGAAAGGGTTAAAGAAACTAGCATAGCCTGATTAGCTCAAAAGTTCGCCGATTGTCGAGTTCCAATTCGAATTCGAATTCGAATTCGTTCCCAAAGTTCTATATTTTCCTATAAGATACGTCCATAATCTTATATATTCATATGTGATTATAGTCTAACTGCGATTCCAATTGCAAACATTTTAGTCCAACTGCGGTTCCAATTGTTGACAATAAGTCTAACTACAATTCCAATTGCTGCACATACAAATTACAGAGAATTCAAATTTTCCAATTCTGAAAAATCCTTTTGAATTTGAAATTATGATTTCGGCATAACGACGCTGCTAGCACCCGCCCCCCGCCCCCCGCACGGCCCTGTGTATGGTGCACTCGTTTAATTTTCAATTTTCAGGTTTACTCGTTAGATTTTCCGCAAGTTCGCTTCACACACACACCCACACACACACCCACACACACACACACACACACACACACACATTGATTCCGATTCTTCGGTTTCGGTTCTTTCTGTTTTTTTCATAATCAGAACACTCTAACTGACCACATACCCCCCCCCCCCCCCCCCCCCCCCCCTGTCATCTTCCATCCACGCCACAACAGCACCCCTCCCTCGGAACGACAGCAGCCGCCCTCTCCGAATCAGGCCTAATGGCCGAGAGGCACTCGTTGCTATGAAACCCACTTGGGACTAATTATTAGTTTGGCATTCCGTTCGAGTTCCAATTCCATTTACCGTTCATCAGGCTCGTTCATCTCGCGGGCGCTGAGCGCGCCGAGTGGGAGAGAGAGGGCAATAGGAGCTATCGTCACATATTGTCAATGGGCGAGTGGATTGGGGGGCATGGCACAGGCAGGTCAAATTTTTAGGCTCCGATTAGAATGCTTGCGCACACAAACGCACACACACACGCACACATACCTAAAGATGTGCTAACAAAGCTCTCTACTGGCTGCTTGGCCAGGCGCGAGGTCAAAGTTCAAGGTTGCCACACACGCACACTTGAGTCGCTCAGTTTCCTTTTTGCTGCTATGCGAATTCATTCGGCAGCAATTAACTGTACTTCTCTTAAGCTTCTTTTAATTGTGTAAATTGCGAAATCTGCACAACTTGTCAATCGCATCAAAGCAAACAACAAGAACCACAACAAAGCGACAGTCACAAATCCCAATAAGAATTGGGTAGGCAGCAAAAGCTTCAAGCACACACACACACACACACACACACGCACTCACACAAGCACTTCAAAGCAACACCATCTGCATCGTTGCGTTCTCTTGCTCAGTCGCCCTCTCTGCTTAGCGCTGCCTTGTGCCGGCGCCGCAGCCGCTGCCGCTGCCGCTGCCTGGCGTGTTTCGTTTTCGTTGTTGCTCTGCAGGGGGGCCGGTCCGGCAGGTGCCGTTTCTTGTGCGCTTGTTTGTTTGATAAGCGCACGCGGCGGCTGCGATCATCGCTGCTGCTGCTGCTGCTGTTGTTGTTGTTGTTGTTGTCGTCGTTGTTGTTGTTGTCGCTGCTGCTGCTGATAAGAGTCGTCGGCACACTTTGAAGCTGCTGGCCGACTGCAAATAAAACAGTTTTTGTTGTTGCGTCTCTTTATACCCTTTACCCATTCAAAATGGATAAACATGGGTATACTCAAGTTTTGCCAAAGTTTGTAACAGATAGAGGGAGGTTACGCATATCCGACCCCATGGAGTACATATTCGGGCCCATCTTTCTGTTAGTCTTAATGAACGCGCCAATCTTATAAGTAGAAGCTCAGTTTAGGCCTCTTGTGCTCCACATATCAATGCATATTGCATTTACAGGGTATCCTTAAGTCGACCACTCAGGACTGCAGCACCTTGTGTTTGGTTTTTACCACAAGCGATAAATACAGCATAAGAAGAAGAGGCAGCAGCAGCAGCAGCCGCAGCCGCAGCACAAGATTAGCGCGCGACGCATTAATAAAATTAATAATAAACACAAAAGGTAAATAAAACATGTGCAACACGATAGCCGAAGCAAGATCTGTGTCAAGTGCAAAGCAACATTTCGATAAACCGCTCAAAACAGAATTGAACACAAAAAATAGATATGCCCGATTTGCGGTAAGTTAGCATGAGGAGAGTATGCATGTATGTGTGTGTGTGCAATGCAAAGTATTTCGCAAGCTCGATTCTTTTGGCACTCTTATACACTGTATTACTTACGTGTGTGCTTGTGCTTGTGCTTGCGCTTGTGTGGGTGTGATTGGCAGCGTCAAGTCATTGTACTTGGGTAAGCTGCAAGTTTTGCCGTCGTCGACGTTGTGTCTGCCCTTGCATTTGGGCTCTGCCGCTGCTCTCTGCTTGTAATTGGATTTCCGCTGTTTACTGAAGAGAGGAACAGGGATAGAAAGAAAGAGAGAGATAGTACGAACGCGCTAAGGAGAGCGCGATTGTTAGTTGCCGGGTCGAAGAGGACGACAAGCGCGGCAGCTGTTTGATGATGAATCTCTTGCAAGACGACAGCAACGATGCTGCCTGATGCTATTGTCAACGTCACCGTCACCGTCACCGTCGTCGTCGTCGTCGCGCCGCTGCCGCCTTCCACGTCTTCTTCGTCGTCGTCGTCGTCGTCGTCGTCACATTACAACTTTCAATTTCAATTGCCAAATGCTCTCGCAGCGGCACTTATTATGCGAAGGCACGTATTAAAAGGTTGGGGCCACCCAAAAACGCCACCCACCTAGAACATGTTAACGCAAGGCTCTCACGCATGGCGACACGCGCTCTTTCCTTCTCACTCTCATGCCGAGCTCTCTCACTCGCATCGCCTTCCGTCAGCTTCAGCTTCGTGCACTCAATCGTTCGCCTCGTTTTCGTTTCGTTTCGTTACGCTGCTGCTGCTGCTGTTGCTGCTGCTGCTTCTGCTGTTGCTGTTGCTGTTGCTGTTGCTGCTGCTTCTTGCTCGCGCTGGTCTCTGTCTGTGTGCCGTTTCGAGCGCGTTGTTCGTTCCGTTCGTCGTTGCCGTTTCGTTTTCATCATATAACGTATAAGCAACTTCGCTCGTGCGGCAGTTAGTGTGCCTTTTCCTATGAGAAAAACTGTATTTTGTTCAAAAACAAATAATAATAAACACATAAATATATTTATTAAATTGCAATAAAACGCCGAAAGCCTATAAGAGATAAAAAATACCTGTGAAAATTGCATTAAACGCGCGCGCTTTTCATATTAAATATACACATTGTTGTAATTGTTTGTGCGTGCTAAATGCTTTGTCGAACAGCGGGCTGAGGGGCGAGTGTTGCCGTGTTGCTGCACCACCAGCAGCGCTGGCTGCGGCAAAGGGGGCGCCGGGACCGCGCGGCCAACAGTAGCTAACGTCCAATCGAGCGACTAATTCGCAGAGTGTAGTACATAATAATAAAAATTGCAATGCACAAGTGCAAAAGGCGAAAGGCAAAAACAAGTGGAACAGGCAAATAAACAAAACGCAGCAGCAGCAGCGGCAGCGACTGCACACACACACACACACACACACACGCACACATGCACGAGCGAGAGAGGGAGAGAGAGCAAATGTTAGTGAGCGGCAGCCAGTGAGAGAGCAAGAGGTAGAGGAGAACGCGTGAGCAACTACTAAAAGTGCAAACTAGCGTAAGACAACAACAACAACAACAGCAACCGCAGCAGCAACAACAACGTCGCCGCTGAACGAAATTAATTAGAAAAAAAGAAGCCCCAAACGACCTCATGGCAAAAATTTTAATGTTTTAAATTAATTGCGGCCGAGACGCGATAAAAAAAATACAAAACCAACAAAAAAAAAATCGTCCCATAAAAACAACAACAAGAGTCGACAAAATTGTTGATTTTTATCGCGCGCCGTAAATGCGAAAAACGTAAAATGAAAAGCAGCAACAACAACAACAACAACAGCAAAACTCAACTCAATGAAAATCTTTGCTAGCACCCAAGTACATAGCGTGTATGTATGTACCTGTGCGTGTGTGTCTGTGTGTGTGTGTGTGTGTGTGCCATATAAAAAGGCGCTCAATTGACATCGGGCTTCCCAAATTGTCGCGTGGCTGTTTGCTTCGAATTTGTATTTGCACTTGAAAAAGCAAGAGACATGCACACACGCACAGACATACACATGCACACGTACGTACACATATACACATATACATATATATACGCACAGAACGTACAAAGAGCGAAAGCATCGAATAGCGCATACGCTTTCCATTCGAGTACACAAATCTTAAAAAGCCTGGTATATTCCCCATATATTAATACAAGATAATATAAGACATCATTATTATCGTTCGTATATACACGCATATACATATATTTGTCATCTCTCTTCGGTAGTGCTTGTAAAATTCAAGTGTGCCTGTAAATACTCTTATGCAAATTACTCTTAAATATGCATGGCAGTGGCACACTGCGACAATGTTCTAATTAGACCTATTGCCATATCAAGCGATCGCCTATTACATTCTTCGCGCTCTCTTTGGTGCCCTTCTCTTTAGCCAGCCGTTGTTTTAAGCTTTGCTTGAGAAGTGTCGCATTCTGCTTTACAGAGTGAAGCATGTGCATTCGTTTCACTTCCATTCTGTGTCTCGCTCACCTTTTACAACTTGTGATCTCTTGTCTGCAGAGCTTTTAAGGTTTTATTTTCTTCTGCTGCTGTTGCTTAAACTCTTTTAAAGCTCAACTCAAGCTGAAGTGAGGGCGCGTTTGGGGGGTGGGGGTCTTTTTACTTCTATTTCAACTAATTTGATATCATTTCTTTGCTGCTGCTGCTGCTGCTGCTGCCTCTGGTGTGCATTCAAACGAAAACGAGAACGAAAATCAAATCAAATCAAATTGAATTTTCAGCACAGTAAAACGGTTGCGATGTACCCCAGCCACGCCCACATGCCGCCCGATTGCCAACAGCAGACAACGGGCAGGATATAACGTGCCTCACCCCCTCCCCCCCCTTCTTCTCACCCCACACGCACGCTCACCACTCAATTTACCCACCCGCAAACATATTGTATATAAGGTTGAATGGATCTGTGAATCAGTTGCTGTCTTCTTTATCTTCTTCTTCTCCGTCTTCTTCTTCTTCTTCCTCTTTCTCTGCTGCTCACCGAGCGTCATCTAATGCGACGCGCTGTTGCCGCACTTCTGCACAGCAGCATCGACACCCGACCCCCGCCCGCACGCTCGACGGCTCCCATACTGCTGGCTTAACTCTATCGGCAGCGCTGCTGGCGTTGATTTCAAAAATGTAATTTACCGTCCAGCAGCTGCCCTGCCGCTGCTCCGGCCGACATTCATATTCTATTTATTTGCCCAGCGCATTTCTATTTGCTGCTTGGCTTGGCCGATGCGACGCGTAAATTAAAAGCGGATGCCAAAATAATAGTAAACAAACAGTGGAACGGTGAAACGGGGAAACGGGGAAACGATGGAAGCAGTGGAACTGCAGACTAGCCTAGCTGGAGTGTAAGAGAGAGAGTGAGAGAGAGAGAGTAGCGCTGGCGTCGGCGTCGCCGTCAGCGTTGGCATTGACGTCGCCGCCTTGTGCTTTGCATAAGCCAAACGCAACAACTTTTTACCTAAACAAATCAAAAAGTTTTCGGGGCCCGCGCCAAGGGACATGAAAGGACAACACTTAGTCTCTCTCTCTCTCTGTGTGTGTGCGTGTGCATGTGTCTGTGCGCGTGTGTGTGTGTAGCATCTTCATCATCGTCGGCGTTGTCTTCTTCTTGTTTGTCGTCTTGGGAGAGCGTCCGTCCGTTGATGAAGTGCGGCAACATGGTCAACTGCAACTTTGGGCCAATATTTTAAAACAACAATTAAGACAAACGTAATTTAATTTAGAGCCAAGCAAAAAGCCACCAACTGACTAAACTTGATTTCCATCCGGACCCCGAACAAAGATGCTGACAAAACGCAATAAGCTCTGCAGAGACTTTGTTCTTGACAACCCTTTCCACGCATTTCTCGCCCGCAACTCGTGAATTTAGCGGCAACTAGAAATGGGGATAAATCGTAAAAACTTGTGCTTTTAAATTTATTTAATTCAATTTACATATATTAATGTTTGTTTGGGTGGAATTAGCTTAAGCCTTCCTATAATCTTTCCAGTTTAGTTGACAAATATTTAAGTAGAAAACTTTTCACTTTTCACGCATTTTACACCGTTTTAGGTGGAATTAGCTTGAGCCATCTTTGAATCTTTCCAGTTTAGTTGATCGAGTAGATCGATCGTATTTCAACTGAACTTGCCAAATATTCTTCACGAATACGATTCCACATCGAAAAGGGTATTGAGCAGGTGAATATGTTCCGAGTGTGAATGATGAGTGTACTGAATGATCGGCTCGCACTTGGCCAGAACTCATACGTGTCTACGCGGGCTTATCGACCTTTTAAATAATTTGTAATATGTACATGGCCAAAGCATTATCATTTTTCGCTGTCGCAATTCTCTCAAATGTCTGCTTAGCTATCACCTACACCTGTCACGTACCTTGCTTAGCGGCGATTATTTAGCAGACGCCAGCGCGACTGCCGCCTCGCAACGCGCTGCTCTCGCGCCCGTTCGGCGTGCCTACTATTTTGGACGTGACTGTTCGAGCGATTAGCACACAGAGGCACACACACACACACACACACACACACACGCAAGCACCCGCTCACATAATTGATTCAATTTCAGTTGTTCCGCGATCTGCGCTTAATTTGGGCCTTTTCTGTTGTTGACGTCGCATTTAATACCCTGTTTACATAGCGGCAGCGAGTATATAGGTTTTGCGGATATCCCTATAAAACTTGGCATTTACTTGATGCACTTTTATGCCCGACCACTCGACCACAAAATGTTTGAAATCTGTTTGCATTGCCGACTTGAGTAAACGTCAGTCAATCATTTGATTTGATTGATTGATTGATTTGATGCAATATATCTATACTAAACCCGCCGCTAGGGTATTAGTTTTATTTTTTCTTGGCTTTCTTGCGCACTTTCGCAGCACGTTTTTGCAAATAAGCATTGGCTAACCGCTTGGCTGATGGATTAATTGATTGACTGATTGACTGATTGATTGATTGACTGACCGCGGCAGCCACTCAAATCGCTTTGATTGACTAAATGTTCGCGTTGTTCGGTTTGCTTGCAATTTTGATGCATTTGCGATTTATTGGCCGATTGCATTAGCATGCCAATCGCTTAGAGAGCCACACCCACAGCCAACCGCACCACGCCCCCCGCCCACCGCCCAGCCACCCACAACCATTGGGAACTACAACTTAACTTGTACAACAATTTATTGATTTTGTTTTGGCGGTTTTTTGCACATTTCGCTCTCATTTTTAGCTAGTTTTGGTTTTTGTTGTTGCTTCTATTCTCTTTTTAGCTTACTTGCCATTTGCACTAAAAGTTGGCCCAAAGCAGACGCACACACACACACACACACACGCGCACACACAGAGTCTGGCTACTAGCAAGCAGCTTCTGAGCTTCGGTTAGCGATAAAATTTTTATTTATTGATTTTCATTTATGCTCCCCATGCGGTGTTTCGCCCACTAAACAGCTGCCACATGCTTTATGTGCGACCCGCACCACCCAGTCGCCCCCTTTGGCCCCCCTTCGCCAACCTGCCGCATTCCGCACAGCTTCCAATTGAGCGCCCGCTGCCCCACAGTCTGCACAGACTGCAACCAGCTCGGTCGCAGCCGCCGCTCAACAGAGCAATTACATGTTTTACCTACTAATAACAGATTTTATGGCCTTGTGCATGTGCAAAAAAAATGGTGTGTGCGAGCGGGGTTTGTGGGAGGGTGTGTGGCTGTTAGGGGACTAGAAGTTGGGATCACGTGCATCTATCTGATCTATATGAAGCTAAGCTTAACTATCGTATTTCAGTCGATGAGCAGTAAGTATTGCAGGATAAAGAAAAACTGAATACCTTGCTTACATATTGCTTAACTTATCCAAGTTTTATTATCAAATTCCTCTATCTGCCTAGCTTTCCTTAAATGTCTTCCCATTTAAAAGCTTAGTTCTCTTCCCAAGTAGATAAATAGAGACATCTTTGTCCTATGTAAGCTGACAGAAATAAATATATAGGTTTATATAGCTTGAGCGAGAATTAAGCAAGAGTTTGTTTCTCCAGAAGCAGGGCTTCTCTCTCTTCCCGCTTCCCGCTCTTCTTCTTTAGCGAAGTCGAGTTATTCTGGACCCTACTCTCGGTTATAGTCTTTGATATATGATTTACAGGTCAACGATATCTGAGTGTGAGTAGCACAGTCATTCAGGCAACTGAAAAGGCAGGATGCAGGTTCAAATCCTCAGCTAAAGCTGATGCCACATTAGACTGTCTTGGACTCGGATTCCAATTGGAACTCCTATAAAAATGTTGCTCTGCCAATTGCTAGGACTCTTACATTTGTCTCCTATTACAAATATTCCCCGAAACTCACATTAATTAATTTTGATTTCTAGAATTTCTTGAGTAATTCCTAATGAATATGAAATTCCATTTCTTTAATAAGCCGAGCAATTTATCTTAATTCTCGACTTTTATATCTATTTAGTTGTTTGTCTTTAACTTGACTTTACTCTGAGGATAAATTAAAATTCTTAGTTGGAATATTTTCATTTTCTTGGTAATAATAACTGCAAAATTCCAGCGAGCTGTAAGTGTTTCTCTATTTGCGAGTGCATAGGTAACGCACTTTAGAGGTATATAATTGAAAAATGTTATTAAAAAATAGCTAGAAATCCGCAGAGCAACAAGGCAAAAGACTCGGTGGGAGCTGCACACAACATTTGCGATGGCCATGGCAACTGGCTGAAGGATATTCGCAGGCAGCCAACTTTCTTAATATTTGTTGGGCGGAGGGCAGCGGCCAGGGATATAGGGATCCAGGGGTCCAGGGGTCGGCTCTTGTGCGGCTTTTTTAGCTGGAAGTTTTGTATCTGTTGCTGCTGACAACAACTTCTACTTGGAGGCGCCATAAAATGTCTGGTAAATTATTATGAATGGGCCGCGGTCTTCCAAATGGATGCCGCCTACCTCTCGTGCACTATGGGACTAATAGATACATACATTAGTTAACAATTGCATAGCATAGTATAAACAAGTAATTGGATTGTCTGCTTTACATAAATGGCCTTTCAAATGCTTTCAAATCTTAATAGAACATCCTAAAGCTAAGACTCTAACATTAAATTTGTCTATAGGAAACGTTTCGAGCTTTAATCTAAGCTTTGTTGTGATTTTAACCAAAGAAACAGCTATTCAGAGCACAGCTCTACTTAACAGCTGTTAGTCTAATAGCTGTTAACTTGGGAACTGTTAGCCTAACCGGTTAGCTGTTAACCTAGCAACTTTAAGCCTAAAAGCTGTTAAGCTAGCAACTGTTATTCGAACAGATCTTAGGCTGACATTCGTTAGCCTGACAACTGTCAGCCAAACATATGTTTGCCTAACATCTGTTAACCTGACACCTATTTGCCTAACAGCTGTTAACCTGACAACTGTTAAACTGACATCTGTTAGCCTAACATAACTGTTAGTTATGTTAATTCGTATCAATTAATATCATATAATATCATGAAAGGTATTTCTATATCCCATACACCCTCTCTCTCTCTCTCTCTCTCTTTTGATACAACCTTGAGGAGTATATTATAAATTTATTACGAGATGTTTTGACGCGTAGACTGAGCCGTTTCCGACCCCATATCGTATATATACATATATATTCACATGTGTACACAAATGTGTGCAGCATATTTTACGCTCTGAAGCATTTTGCATTTGGTTCGCTTTCATCTTTTGTTCGTTTCAAACTTGAAATTGTTCATCTATTAGAACGTCTTTATTATTATGCTTTATTGCGCACTTTTTGATGCCACACTTCAGAGCCTAAGATGGCCTGTGGGGGGTGTTTAAAGTTGGGCGGGGCTGTGTTGGGGATGTGCGTAGTGGAGTGATGTCTTCTATAGACGCCTTGGCACTTTGTCGACAGGCCGGCATGTGGATTTTAATTTCCGTTTTCCGTTACATGACGCTGTCATCGTTATCGTCATCGTCATCGTCATCGTCATCGTCATCGTCATCGCTGTCCCTCCTGTTGCCGCTGTCGCTCTTATTGTTTTTCTTCTTGTTTTTGTCGCTACCGTTTTTGTTGTTCTTGTTGCACAGAATTAAACGAGCCCTATTATCATAGGCCTTGGGCATGCTTAACCTATTTGTAGCAACAGCATGGAAAGAAGTTAAAGCTACGTGATTACCAACACTGCCTTGGGCATGCTTTAACTATTTGTAGCAACAGAATAGAAAATAGTTAAAGTAACGCGATTACCAACACTGCCTTGGACATGCTTAACATATTTGTAGAAACAGCATAGAAAAAACTAAAGTATCGCAACAACCAACACAAACTAATGCGTTTACCAACACTGCTATGCTTAACCTATTTGTATCAACAGCATGGGAAAAAGTTAAAGCTGCGCGATTACCAACACTGCTAGCGAAGGAAAAAGTTAACTTTTCGTAAATTTCAACACTGCCTAGTGCGATTACCAACACTGCCTTGGGCATGCTTAAGCTATTTGTAGCAGCAGAATAGAAAATAGTTAAAGCAACGCGATTACCAACTTTTTCTTGTGCTATCAGTGTTGTACGACACAAGTTAAGTATTGAAAACGGCGACTGGCCTTAAGAATTTCGTCAGTTTTGGGCTTATGATGCGTATACGAGCAGGTATATGTCCGCAAATGTTAATTGAATGCCAAACAGAAGTAAATTATAGCTTTCGGCAACGGAACAATCTGGTTCCGGTATCGTTTCCCTAGGTGCTTATTAAGGTACAGCTTATTAAAAATGATAGATTCACAAAATAATTGCAATGCATTCAGAGCAAAAAGCCTGCATGATGCACTATTATTAGTTGGCAACGATATAGATATGCATCCAATTCTATAGTTTTGCACACAATCCATGATTTTGTCTGGAGTTTTGTGTAACAAATTGCGAATTAATAACCACTCGACTATTGCGAGAGCCAGCAACAGCGGCAATAACAATTCGGATGATCGTCGTTCGTGGATCGCGTGACTGTCCACAACTGCATCGCCCCGTTGCCCAACCGGGCACAGCTTTATTGTCGACCATCACCTGGGGATGAGCTCCCATAGAACACGCACACAGCAAACATTTTGTCACCAATCTGTCAGCGCGGGCTTTGAGCAACTGGCAGCTGAACATGTTGCTGGCTGGCAGAACTTGACTTCTGTTTGTGTCCCGCACGAGAGCAAAACAAACTTCCATTAACATTTCCCCATTTTCCCATTTACCCCCAATTGCTGCAGCGGCAGCTTTGACTTTGAGCCAAAGTTGTTGGGCAAAACTTTTGCCGAGCAATCATTCGAAGGGGGCAGGCTGACGGGCTGGCTGGCTGACTGTGGGGTTGTCAGGAAGTACTTGAAATTGCATAAAGTCGCCGCTCAAAAAGATTTCAATTAAAGTTGTGCCCCCATCCCCCACCATCTTTTCCCTGCCCCTCGCCTGGCCTACACAGCAGCTAATCCTGGCGCATGTTCTAGTTCTGGGGCAATAGAAAAAAATGTTTGCCAAGCAAAGAACTCGCAATGACAGCTACATGCGATGATGAAATATCCAAATGCGGCTGCTGCAGCAAAAAGACGCTGGTCTACTCAGTATTTAGGTTAACACACACCCACACACACAATCCCACCCACCCACACACACACACACATGCACCTCAGACACATCCAAGTCTTCCCCAGTTTTAATGGCATGCATTGAAAACCCCGCTCAAAACATGTCCGAATGCCAGACGCAAAAAGGTGAACAAGTCGCAATTTTGCCGTCGGGTGTAGCCAACTGCGCAATGCTCTTTTCCGGTTGTGCCTGCCCCCATAGTGGGCGCGGCCTGAACAAAATGTTAACCATTTTTTCCTTACACAATTCACACACGACAGACTTTGGCTTCAATAGCCTGGTACACAGCCAATATACGCGTCCTCACCTGCTGAAAGTGTATTAAAAAAGGTGAAAATGGTGGCTCGTCATGATGGGCGCCAGTGTGACCAGCCATGCACGGAGCGTAGCCCCCGATGCCGACCCCCCGCGAGTGGCATTGATTTGCGCATAGATGAATCTGCCAGTTGTAACGAATATGTTTGGGTTTCTCTTCCATTTTCACGTCTTTCTGCTGTAATTGGAACATATACAAAATGCAAATACAGTGAAAACCCACTGGCGCGAACACACACACCTGCACCCACTGCGAATGGGTGTGAACTGATTTAGAAATCTTTTTATTGAATTTAAGATTGATGCATTCACTTTGTAGTATATTGTTCGCGTCCGTTTAAAAGGGGATAAGTCCAGGATAGGTTTGGACAAAGAAAGGTTGTTGCTTAGAAAATGCCTGTCCAAGTGGGACATTTAGTAATGCTCGTTAGGTTGGTTTTAACTGTATCTTGAATGCCGTTTTCCATTTTCAATGTGAATGATGCGAATGACTGAAATGATAGGATATTTCGCTGATGGAATCCTTTATTTTACGTGCTTACCGAATTGATTTCTTACAAAAAGTAATCATTTATTTTCTAGATTGAACGCAAATATTCGCATGCAAAACTTTTCCATTTTTATAGACGAATTTTCATACTTCCTTTTTGATATTCACATTATTTTAATATATATTTTTTATTACATTCGTTTAGTAGGAAAATATATTTAATAATGTGAAATGCTAAAAAAGGATAAATTTGTAGCTGAGAAAAATAAAATACAAAGCAGCAGAAAATCATAAAAGAGAAATGCAAAAAGGAGAAAAAATAATTAATAGAAATTAAAAACATTGTTTTTAATAATAGGAAAAAAAGTTTTTACAATTGCAAAAATTGCAAATTTTCAATTAAAAAAGCAAATAAAACATGGAAAAGAATAAGCAAAACATATAAAAATGTAATGAAATGAAATAGTCGGATATTTGTCCATTTTATTTTACAATGCATACAATTTAAATTTTGATTATATTTTTTATTATGAGCCAAATATGTAAAGGTCAAAATTGGCGACTCGATTGACCTTTTGCTGTTGTCGTTGTTGCTGTCGCCTCCTTTAACAACGTGTGAACTTATTGAAAAGCAACATTTTGTGGGCGTGTGCAGCGGACACTGGCCGCCCATTGTCTCAGCTGACAAAACAAGAGAGAGAAAGGGAGAGAGCGAGAGAGGAAGCGAGAGAGAGACAGATCTAAGTAAATAAAAACGTGCGCTGCATGACATTAAAGTTGATCTAATGACCGCCTACGTGAGTCGACTGCCCAACTGGCTTCTTATTTATGGCCAGCCAATTCAGTGGCCACCGCGGGGGCGGTCACGCCAAGGGGGGCGTGCCCATTAATGGCTACAAAGCGGATTAGCCAACTGGCGGCCTTGTGGTGTACGCAAGGCGCCCAACGAAGACCCAAAAAAGTACACGCACACGCACACGCACATATATATGTATATGTATATATATATATATATGTATTTGTATATATAGTTAAAGAGCATTTTTAATGCAAATTGTTAAAATGTCAGCAGGCAAATGAGGAGCCATTCGAGAAATAAAAACAACATAAATAATATTCAGAGGACCACAGCGCTGCTTTGTGAAGGGCGCGCTTATTGCACAAACACAATCAAATTATTGCTGAGAGTGGGCGTTTGGGGGGGGGGGGGGGGGGGGGGGGGGGGAGGAGGGGCTCTCAAATTGGTCGGCTGTGGGGGCCTGGTTGAATGGCAGGTGCCGAAAGGGACGCATGCAAAGGCAATGAAATAGAATTAAAGCACTTAAAAAATTTTCATTGCATATATTCGGGCGCGCAGACGAACTGCGTTATGACGTGGGCGCAACACACACACACACACACATTGAGCAAGCGTGAGAGTGTGAGAGTGTGAGCGCTTGTCTTGGCTTACTTTTTGGCAGCGGCAACGCATAAATATTAATAAAGACATCAAGAATTGATTGGATCGAACCGCTTAGAGATGGGCGCGTGCTGCGGCCCGACCTCAGTCTCAGCTTTAGCCTAAGCCTCACCTTTTATTTCGACCTTTAAATTTACATTTATTCAAATTGTTGCTTTCGAAGGCAGCTGTCTTCAGCTGCTGGCATCAAGTTTTATTCAACCGCACAAATATATATATTTTTATGAATATTTTTATTTTACAATCTTTCAAAAGAAGCGCACAAAGTTGCGCGAAAATTGCAAAAGCAGTAAAAATAATTTGTTGATATTATGCAAAGGGCGTAGAAAGGTTTTTCGATATAAATATAGAAATAAATATACATAAATATATGTGCGTAGTCAGCATCAACATCCAGCTCGATAATTAGAAAATCTAGTACATTTCCGAACACAAAACCATTTTAATTGTTTTATTATAATTATTTGAAACAGAACTAGCTGCTCAACATAAATATTTATGTTTTTTTTTTATTAACGTTGTCTTGTATTTTTTTTTTTTTTTTTGTGTCAAACTCTCTTATTTTTTGCAGAGTATGTGAATATTAGTCAAGCACGTGCGTGCGTTTGACACGTCACGTACATTTTTTGTTCTGATTCGCAAATTAAACTGATTCTCGCACACGATCAATGTCTGTGGCCCGCGTGTAGCCTACTGTGTGTGTGTGTGTGTGTGTGTGTATGTATTCTGCTGGCATTAAAAATGAAGCAAGAAGCTGTACGGGCTGTGTTTGTGTGTGTAAATGCCAGGCTGAGCTCTGCGCTGTTTTTTGGCTTAATGAGTTGCGCAAATGAAATACAAACAAAAATATGTTAAAATTCAATTTCAACTTGAAGCAGCAGTCAGAATAAAACCAAAACACACACACACACACACGCATACACGCACAGAAAAGTTTGTGCAAAGGCTGTAGGGGGGAAGGGGGACGGGGCAGCACCTTGGCAAGGGCTGACAAACAGCTGTAAATTGTGCGGTCGCCTAATGGCGTTTGGCTTGATGTTGATTAGGCATTCCTTTAGCTGATAAACTCGCTGCCAAACGCAAAGCCCTGCCACGCCCACACGCTGCTTTTCATATGGAAATTTTTGTTGGCCACAACAACAACAGCAACAAGAACAAAAACAACAAGAGCAACACACAAAACAAGAGTCAAAAAAGTGAAATGAAAAACTTTTTGGCACAAATATTTTTTATGCAAATTGTTTTTGGCATTTATTCATTAATATGTGTATATCTCTGTGTGTGTGTGTTTGCCCTGACTCTCCGTTTTCCACTTGCCCCCTCAATATCATTGTGTCTGGCATTTTCATAATTTAACTTTCGAGAGTCTAACCCAAAAGTGCAGTTCATTTCTGGAAGCCAACTTGATTAGTGGCCAAAACATATTGTCTCCACATCCTCATGCCGCACGCTGCGCCAGCTGTCCTTGGGGCACACTTTTGTCACTGCTTCGTTTGCCAAACAACAAGAAGAAGAAGAAGAAGAGGAGGAGCAACGACTGCAGCAGGCAGGCAGACTTGAAGAGGCTCAAGGATCCACTTTTGTGCGCCAAGTTGTTTTTCTTCCCATTACTGTTGTTGTTTTTCCTTTTAAAGCTTTCACTTTTCTCATGTCGCATTTGTTATTGCGTTTTTTTTTTCTTTTGCATTTTGTTAATGAGACTTTCGCAACAATATGAAACAAGCAGAAGAAAAACACAACAGCTATTATACATTCACTTGTTGCATAACTGCTTACTCAATACCCTTTAAAGGTCCATTTTAGCTTTTATGTTATTCAAAAGGAAAGGCATCTATAGCCGAGCTAAAGCCTTAGTCCTGCAGCCAATCTATCTTTTAATTACTTAAGTTAAGATATATAAGTTTCATGATTATACTTCTCCATATTAATCCATAAATATTTCAAATTATTTGCTTACGCCCAAGTCAGTTGAGAATTATGTTGTGTTGCAAGCCGCTTGACTTGTTATTCATGCCCTTTTGTTAGCGTAGCCGTACAGCAGACAAGGCTAACGAAACTTGTGCCAAAATGGCACATAAGAGGCAGCAGACGGCCCAGTCGGCTGGCCAGTCTAAGCAGAGAAAGCAAAGACAAGGCAAAGAGAGGGAGAAAACTAAACTAAACTAAACTAAACTAGAAACAAGTGAGAGGTTCTAGTCGGGAGCTCCCGACTAGAGGATACCCTGAACCCTCTGCTTCCAACACCAACTGCAAATATATATACTCTTCTAGAAGCTATAAGTCAAGTTTGGTGACTCTAGCTCTTATTATTTATCAAAATTGCCCGAAAAACAGGATTTCGACGGGGCAAGTTATCGATTATCGGAAACAAACTCGATCTGCGCAGGCACTAGGAGGACCTACATCTTATTTCAGGTCTCTAGCTCTTCTAGGCTCTGAGATCCTTGCGTTCATAGATATGGACAGACTGACAGACAGACGGACGGATAGACGGACGGACGGACAGACGGACAGACATGGCTAGATCGACTCGGCTATTGATGCTGATCAAGAATCTATATACCTTATGGGGTCGGGATGCTTCCTTCTGCCTGTTACATACATTTGGATTTTGCACAAATACAATATACCCTTTTTACCCATTTTTAATGGGTTCAGGGTATAAAAAAGAGGCAAAAACTGATGACGTTGTCGCACACTTAATGTTGCATACTTTTGAGGTCCTTGTGCTAGTAACGTTTCCGTTCATTCTACACGTATTTTTGTTGTACATACTATTTGCATGCCACATATTTCTTACCTGAGTTGCTTTAAAGATAGTTTTTTGAAAGTGTTGTACAGAACTGAGAGACTTTTTGTTGATGGCTGCAAAATAATCGCTTGAGGCTGCAATCGATAGTTGAATTAATCGATAACGAGGCTCTATATATTATTAAGATTATGCAAATGTATATAAATAAAAAGGCTTTCTTCTTTCAACACTAATTTTAAACACTATATTGATGTCTGATTTCGATAAGCTTCCATGTTTTGCAACACTGTTCCTGGACGTCTTTTGCTCTTATCAGACGTTCCCTTAAGAGCCGGTGTAAAAATTGAATACCAAAATATCTGCGAAACTACCTGCCCTTAAACTCAGATATATGTTGTATATTTATATAACTGATTTCTATACTTTGAGCTGCTTTCTTTGCTTGTTTCGCACCGTTTCCTCAAATACCCTCTCACATTTCAGTTTAACAACTGAACTACTTACATTTCCTGCATTTCCAACTCCTTTGACTGCCTTCACGCGTCACACTTGTCTGATTGTGTCTGTAAGTGCTTGTGTGTGTATCTGTGTGTGTGTGCGCATTGTCTTTGTGCCCGCTGTGGCATGTCGTTGCTGTGTTTCTTACACTTTATTGCACTTCCGCTTTTGCAATTTCTTCAATTTGACTTCTCCCGTTGCCCTCGGCAATTCTCACTTATTCCGTTTGTCTCTCACAATCATCTCGCTGTCTCCTCTAATTCTCCTTGTCTCTGTTGCTCAGCTCACATTTCGCCTCGGTCCTACCTGTGCGCCTAAAACGATGCTATGATTTTTTCATAGATGCGCTGCTTGCTGTTTGCCTGCGAATTCTGCCACTTCATTTGTGGCATGCTATGTGCTCTGTCTACCCGTCATCCTCCCTCTTCCCCCCTCCAAGTACACTCTTCCGCACTGCCACGCCGCCTTCACTCACTTAGACGCCTCTGGCGTCTGCTTTGTGCTGCTTTTGTGCCCAAGCTGCTTGCAGTTTATATGACAGCTTTTGGCATCGTTACACACACACATGCACACACACACACACACACACACGCATACTTGTCTTTATTTGTAGTCGCATCAAGCAAAAAAAAAAAAGAGAAGAAAATTTGAGAAAAATACAGAAAACCCTTTCAGGAGCCTTTGCCTTTCAAAAAGAAATGCGAGTATATATTAATGTTCCTCAATGTGACCGCATTTATCTCCGTCTCCGTCTCCGTCTCCGTCTCCGTCTCCGTCGCCGTCTCCGTCTCCGTCTCCGCTTCGCTCATCATTCACTCACTTGTCAGACTCAAAACACTCTCTCTCTCTCTCTCTCTCTCTCTCTCTCTCTCTTCCTCTCTCTCGCCATCTGCACTTTATCTAGCGCTATCTCTTTCAGTCCATGTCTGTCGGTGTATTTGCATTTGTATTCAAAACGCTTAAAGTGGATTTTTATTTCCTGTTTCTGTAACATTCTCCAACATTCCCGCCCTCGAACGCCACACCCCCTGTTATGCCCTGGCCCGTCAACTGGCTTTCAATGCTGTTGGCTCCTGGTCTCCTTTTGTGTATTTCTAATGCCATTTTTATACGCATTTACTCTTATTTTGGGCCAACATTCCTGTAAGTACATATGAGTGAAATATTTTTATGTGGTATTTTTATATCGTTCAACAACAACAACCACAGCGAAAAAAAAACACAATGAGCAGCTACACAATAACATCATTATCCTTATGCTCTTCAATGCTTTTCAAAATGATTGTCGATTCAGCCGTAGGCCACAAAGGATATTTGTATTTGTATTCATATTTACATAGCAGCTACATTATAAATATCCCAACCGTTTGCTCTTCAACTTGAAATCGTATAAATCTAGGCAGAAAGCTGGCATTAGAGTTTCGGAGGCACATTTAAAGCGCGTTCAGTTCATCAACTTCTTTCTGTCATGTGACGACTCTGCAACCTTATGGCTGGCAACTATTCTATATTTAATTTACTCGAAACATGTCTGTATATTATTTTTATCAGCAGTCTTCTAATAGAGCAGAAGACTTAGCTTAGAGATCAGGGCTTACATTTAAATGTGGTCAATCAACTTTTTTCAGTCATGTGGCAACTTTACAACCTTATGGCTGGCAACGCTGCTCTGCGTATAATTCAAGCTTAATTTCACGAGTCTTAATATCCTTTAGAGCAGAGAACTGGTATAAGACATCAGGAGGAACATTTAAATCGCGTCTAGTCTATCATTTTCTTTCTGTCATATGGCAACTCTGCAAGTTTATGGCTGGCAACGCTGCCCAGCTAAATTCAATATGTAATTCACGTGTCCTCACGGTCCTTTGGCTCAGCAGTGTTTTTCTTTTTGTTAGAGAACAGTCGCCTTTTCTTTTAATGCCAAACAATTTAGTCTTTCCTTCGGCTTTTCCTCTATAATTTTCTTTAATTAATGCGCCTTTTGCTGGCAATTGTTGCATAGTTCGCATTTGCCATTTGTCGTGTGCTTGTATTTTGCATTGCATAAATGCTCAATTAAGAGTTTTAGGTCTATAGGCCACGCCCACTGGCCAACAGCCGCCACCTGTGTTGGCAAATGAAAATGGAACTCTGGTCAACTCGTCGCGGTCTCTTTGTAACACTTAGCTCATTATCATTGCTATCAAATTCTGCATTTTTCTCATCATCATTATCGTCTCATCATGATCATCATCAATATCTGGCACTGAGTTTATCGGCTGTCGCTATTTAAAGCTCATCATTTAAGCAACGAAACGTTTAATTTAAATTTAATTTATGCACACACAGCTGCCACAGCTGCTGCCACGCCCACGCGCACGCCTTCGCTGCTGACAATTTGCAGTGCATTAAATGATTATAAACTAATTAACTATTTTGCTGACAAAATTACATTTACTCTAGCGCATATGGCGCCGTCCCTATTTCATGCCAAGCAATTTTAAGCACTTCCATAATTAAAATCTATTCTGTGTTAACAATCTTAAGAGGTCGTACTTCTTAGTTGACTTTTATATATATTATATTTCTAGCTATTAATATTTATTTATTTAACTCCAAGAGAATTTCTTAGCAGTATCAGCCCCCTTAGCAGCCCCCTCCTGACTTTGATTTCTCTTTTATCTAAACTTTCAACTAGATATATATCTATTTTATGCACAGCTGAAGTGCCTTTTAATTGCTGCTCTTTACTCTGTTTAGCCTGTAATTGAAACCTGATTGATGTGATTATTGCCTGTTGCTGCCTTGCTGTTTATTGGAAATGCACGCATATGCTGCATCTCAATAATTATATTATTTTTCTTGGTAATAATGAAAAGGTGCTGTGCTCCTTGTGAGCTGCCACACAATTGATTTGCGCAGCTATTTATATATATATATATATATATATACAAATACATATTTGTCGGCGATACTGTCCGTTTTTGTAGAGAATCCATGGCGTAACTCAGCCATGCGCAGCATTAAACGACTACAGTTCAAGTTTGACAGTTTAAACCTACTTAGCTTCGAAATTGAAATGTCTTAGTACAATGGCTGCAAACTTTGTCCATGCGAATGGTGTTCAATTTAAAGCTTCAACTTTGCAGTTCCAGTTGGCACAAGTACCTAGGCAAATACAAAGATATATATATATTCAGATATAATATATATATATATATATATATATATATGTATGTATGTACGTATAGATATATAATCATGGCTGTGCCCGCCGGGCGCACATGACGTATGCGCAATTTGAGGCCGCATGGAAACTGCCTCGTCTTGTGTTTGTTAGGGCGGCAGTTTTCCATTCCATTTCGCAAGTAACTGCTTGCAGTTTATAGCGCCTCACATGTGCTATCAATGTACTAAAATACACACATACACACACACTCACACGCACAGCAGCAGCAGTTGCTCTCCGGAGTGCTGCATGCATTTTTGTAGGACATTAGCACACGAACAACAAGAGCGTCAGCAAATAGCGCCCATTATAAGACAGCGGCAGCACACACGCACAGGCTGACACATACACACACACACAGTCATGTATATATATATATATATATATAAATTTATATACAGCCAGTCAGTTAGACAGGCGAACAGCGAGTCGATTGTTGCTACAAGCATAATCGTTGCTTATTGGCAGCTGCTGCTGCTGCTGCTGCCACTGCCTGGCGATAAAGATGAAAACGCTGATGGCGCAGCGATGACTTTCATTCTAGCAAACGATTTATCTGCGATTTCGCCAACACATATGCAGGGCTTGGGACAAGCTTATCAGCTACAGCACAGTATGTTAAGTACTGTAAAGGCTTGCCAAAAATAAAATTTTAAGATTGCTTCATTGGGATTTCTTGCAGTTTTACAACACTGACTGGTATTGTTAACCACCAACTTGCAGCACTTGCAACTGCATTTGATATGAAGTAAAATGAAAATGAAAAATGAAAATTTTCCTAAATCTCAAACTGAATTAGTTTCATAGATCCACAGCAGAATCCAATCTTCAAAAGCATCTTCCGCCACTCTGTTGTCAGTTTAAGTGTTGCGTAACATCCATTTATATATAAAGTGGAAAGCAATTTTCTTAAAAGTCAAGCAAAACTACTTCTTTACTCTTAAATGGTTTTACAACACTAACTGTCGTGATTAAGCATATATTTACAGTAAAATGTTGACTTTAAAAGCGTCTTCCAACACTCAGCTGTCAGTTTTAGTGCTGTGCAGCATGCATTTATCTTTTTACATTTTTTTATTTCATTTAACATATTTAGTTTTGTCACATAATTTAATTAAAGTATTTCTTCGAAATTCGCCCAATTTTTCTTTGCGAAACAACACTCCGAATGCCTCTGTATATGTGCGTGTGTGTGTGTGTGTGTAGAAGTATTTGTCGCACCTGCCTGCTGTCAGAGTTACAAGCATTTCTTTGGCTTTTTCCACTCACAATTTTCCAAGTGCTTCGCTTTTCCTTTTGCCTTTGCCTTTAGCGTGCATAAAGCATACTTTTAGGCAGCCATTTTCACTGTCACATTTAATTGAGTTTGCCTCGGCTGGCACGCTAAAAGCGACGTCATTACCTTTTACCCATGCCAATGCGCAACATTTTTAAGATGCCCCCAACCCCTCCTGCCCCTTACTTGCCGCCTAGCCAAGCTCCTGCCACAGTCACTGGCTCCTATTTCCACAGCAGCTGATCACCCACTTATTGTTTTGCCCAGCAAGCGCACCATTTAATTGTCAAATGGCGCTGGCAAGGACTCAACTTCGAAGTCTTGGCATCGGCTGGCTACAGGCTGCTGTATGTGGTTGTCAGAGGGAGGATTCCTCTAGGGAGGGGGGCAGGTGGGGTGGGGGAGGTCTCTGACGTGACATTTGTTGCAAGCTAAGCTATTTTTATGGGAATCGGACGAGTCGAACGGGCAACTTACATAGTCCCCCTCTAGATATACTGCTGCTTCTTCTTCTTCTCTAAGTTCTACTTTTTCTTCTTCCTCTTCTTGGCCGCATGTCGCTTCGCTGTGCTCCTTTGTGACGTCACCAGTTGCCATTTGAAGCGAGTGTCCGTTTAATTTTCCCGCTCAATTTGCAGTCACGAGAACAACAGGAACAACCACTCATGAACAGATGAAAGCCAAAAATGGGGCAGAGCTGGCTGCTGGCAGTGGTGGTGGGGGAGGGGTAGGGGTGTTACGGGAAGTGGCCTTTTAAACAATCGACTGCCAAAAATCAAATGGAACATTTTCGCTATCCACATTTTCCTTGTTTTTCACTTATTTTTATTATTGCGGTTTTTTTTTTTGTTTTTTTTTTTTTTGATTATTTTTATTGCATTTTCCGCTTTGATTTCATTTTGGCAGCTGGACCAAAGTGGGCGTGGCTGGCGCGTTACCTTGCCAGCGGCAGCCACTGTGACGCCTTTTGATGTCGTGTCGTCGTGCTTAGCAGCCGGAGGCGTGGCCGGAAACGCTTTCGCTGCCAATTCGCCAAATTCGAAAAGGTTTTCCTTCGCACTAACTTTGAAATGGATTCGATGTCTATATAGCATTTAAATATTGTGAAAGCTGCTCAGTTTGATTTTTTGATCACGTTGCATGACCATTTCAACTTGTTTCCTTAGCTTAAAACGATTCGCGAAATTGCAGCGAAAGCGTTTTTTTGCGACAAGCTGTTTTTTCCGTTTATATTTCTCCTTTGGCTGTCATGTATTTGTGCGCGCTGCCAGCACAGTTTGGAGCACGCGCCAAGTGTCAAAGGCAAAAACTGAGACGCAGAGTGACACACACACCCCTACCTCTCCCCCTACACATTCTCAGTCACACAGACACACACGCCCGCACGCACGCACACAGACTCACAGTTATGAAGATGTTTTCATGTGGGTGTCAACTCTTGTCTGCTTGACATCAATTGACTTTTTGAGCATGCACACACACACACACACACACACACACACACTTACATTTACACTCACAAAAACTTCAGAGTAAGCCTGCTCAACTACCAGTTGCCCACGCCCTATATCCCCCCGCCGCCCTACTCTGCGCCCAGCAGCCGCCGCTTAATTATGTTGTCATTGAGTTTAATTGAAACTTTTGGGCAAGAATTTTAAAGTGGAAAAAATTTTGTGTATTATGCAACACATGCATCACGCGGCATGCGACATGCGGCGTGCGGAAAACTGCAAGTGAATGGGTGCACGTGTCTATTTGTTGAGGGGGGGTTGGGGGCTAGAATGTGGGCGTGCCAAGTGGGTTAAGTGTGTTAGCTACAAATTCATGGCATGCACACAGGCGCCAAGGCAGGGCAGCAACTGCAACACCATCACGACGTTGACATACATATGCAAATTTCAACGCCATTAACATCAACAACAACAACAGCAATAACTTGTATCTGAGTGCGTGTGTGTGTGCGTGTGTGTGTGTGTGTGTGTGTGTGTGTGTGTGTGTGTGTGTGTGTGTGTGTGTGTGTGTGTGTGTGTGTGTGTGTGAATCAATACGTTTGACACTAATTTGGGCAGCATTTGCATTGAGATTCATTGAAAATGGCATCGTCAGTGCCCAAACAACAACAATAACAACAACATCATCATTATCATCATTGGCATCATCATCCTCAACATCATCATCATCTACATCATCGTCATCATCAACATTATCATTGTTGTTGAAGGCTCGACCGAAAACACGAACACAAAAGCTTCAAATTGCAGCTGGGCCAACAAACGAACAGGCGAGTGATATGGGCAAGCGGGGCGGGGGCTGGGCGGCGCGGACAGGGTACTCGTTAAACAGCGAGGCACCAGGGAGCAGAAGCAACATCAGAGAGAGAAAGAGAGAGATAGAGAGAGAGAAAGAGCTTAGGGCAGATGGGGAGACGAGGACAAAGCGTAATAAAGCGACTAAAAGTGCTTGGGCTAAGCATGAGGCACAAATCTGCTGCTCCTGGTTGGGTGTCTCTCCTCCTCTGCGCCCCTCCTCTGGGTCTGGGTCTGTCCAAAAGGGAAGCTGCCTGTCAGGCAGAGCAAATGCCCGCTTGGGTTGTGGCTAAGGAGTTAATCCCAGGGCGCATTATTGGTTATATTGCCAGCTAAAGCGGTCGCAAAGCTGTTAAAATCAATTGTCGAGATATAAAAAACATTTCGATGAACTCTCCCCACGCTCCCCCTCTCTGTCTTTCACTTTCCTGCTTCAACTCTCGATTATAATCGTGCGGCATGTGTGAGAGTTTCAGCCGATTATAATCGATAATTAACGTTTAGGAGTCTTTCATTTAACATGAGCTAATGTACCCTATAGAAGAAAGCCTCTCCAATTTTTTTGAAAATATACTTGAGTATTACATTTATGCATTGTTAGCCTGTTTTATCAATCATTACGTTCTTAGGATATTTCTTAGGGTGTGGACAAGTGCTGAAAGTAACTTTCTTTTGATCTCTGGGGAATCGGAAACTGGGTCAGTCGCAGTCATGACTCATATATACATATATATATATATATGAGTAAAGATGTTTTGCAATTGCAAAGGTACATTTTGAAACTCAGTTCACATGAATTGCCTTTAAGCAATCAAATTAAAACAAAATAATTCCTTTGGCCTGAGTTCTATTTTTGGTGCTCAGCAATAATTATAACAATCTGCGTTTTATGATATAGCCGGAAGTACAGTTACTTTTTTGTGAGCACATAAATAAGTTAAACAAGTAAGAGGTTCTAGTCGGGAGCTCCCTGAACCCACTTCTTCCAACAACAAATGCATATATATATTCCATTTTAGAAGCTATATGTCAAGTTTGGGGACTCTAGCTCTTAGTATTTACCAAAATTGCCCAAAAAGCAGGATATCGATATCGATTTTTATCGATTGCTTGAAAACGGAGCAAGTTATCGATTATTGGATACAAACTCGATCTGCGCGGGGACTAGGAGCATCTACATCTATTTCAAGTCTCTAGCTCTTATAGGTTCTGAGATCCTTGCGTTCATACATACGGACGGACGGACAGACAGACGGACATGGCTAGATTGACTCGGCTATTGATGCTGATCAAGAATATATATACATTATGGGGTCGGAGATGCTTCCTTCTGCCTGTTACTACATTTGGATTTTGCACAAATACAATATACCCTTATACCCATTTTTAATGGGTTCAGGGTATAAAAAAAAAGATAAACAATAATTAACCTGTAAAATGAAGTATTTATATATATATATATATATATATATATATATATATATATATATATATATATATATATATATATATATAGTATATATATATATATATATATATATATATGCCATAAATTTAGCTATTCACATATATATATACTCCATATTAATTTGCATATATAATAAATATATGTTTCAATGTTATCTCACTCTTTAAATTCGCTTGTCGCGAATCATTTTGCATTTGCCATTCTGATATTGGCGTAAATTAATAAATACGTTCAACATTTGTTAATGCCGAAACGATAATTGAATTTGCTTATCGCAGAGATGCAGCTGCATAAACATAAGTGCACTCATGTGCCTGTGTGACTGTATGTGTGTGTGTGTGTGTGTGTGCGTGTGTGTTGGTATG